>NC_080789.1:1716798-1969990 GCF_028018385.1 Neofelis nebulosa | reverse complement strand
GGTATTTGCCGTGCACGCCTCCCTGCACCGCCACCACCACCGCCCCCCACCCCCACCCCCCTGCCCCAAACGGTTCAGCTCAGTCACCGCAATCCGCGATCTGTGTCCTCGGCAGGCGGGTGCTGAATCAGCCAGCTCTGGGGACCTGCCCCCGCGCGTGTCCTGGGACGGCCTGGGCTATTCTGCCAGTGGGAGTCTGATTAGCACCAAACGTGCTGACTCTCGGAGATTCTCCGCGATCCCTCCCCCGCCTAGGCTGCCCGCAGTCCTCCCACCTCTTCCCGGATCCTGCTCTGCTCAGCGAGGAGCTCGTCTCGCGGCCCATCTCCTCAGGCCCGGGGAAAGCTGGGTGGCTCAGGGGCCTTGCAGACGGGGAACAGGGGCCCTGGGGCCCCCCAGCTTCTCCCCCTTGGCTCCCGGGGCAATCCCCGAGCTGCGGGGGATGACCACACAGTGCCCGGCTGCTCTCTCCGGTCACAAGGGGTGCTGACCTGCTTCACGCCGCTTAGTAGGCAGCAGGGACGTGCTGTGAGGTCGCCGGGCCAGGACAGGTGGCCCCCAGCCTGTCAGGCTCAGCCCCCCACCCGGGCTCCCCTGTGCAGAGCACAGAACCTTCTGAACCGCCTCAGCGAGGGCCCAGCCAGCACCGGCCGGAGGCCCTGAGCCCGGGTCAGGGGTCCAGTGCGTTATGTGTCCTCACGGGGGCCCCCCTGATTGAGGGGACATTTCACAGAGAGCAGGGGGGCTAGCATGTGCCCTTGTGGGTTGTGGGTTCGTTCGGGGGGATGACAAGCTTCACTCTGTGCCTCCTACTGCTCCCGCAATAGCCGGACAGCAGCGTTGTCATCATCCCAGGGTGGTCAGCAATTCCCGCCAAGCACCGCCGGACCGTGGCTGACGAGCGGTAGAGGTGGTGGGGGGGGGGGGGCGGCCGTCCTAGAAGCAGCAGCTTGTCCCAGCAGGGTGACCTGGGCAGGGCAGGCCCACTGGCTCGGCCCCGGGGACCGCTGGGGCACCTCCTTCCCCGGGGCGGTGTCCTCAGACCCCACCCAGCCGCTGCGAGATCCCAGGCGCTCGGTGTTCTGCACGCGGAGACGGGCTCCTCTGGGAAGTGTTGTGCCCCCCCCCACAGGGAAGGGTCGTGCCCCCTCCACAGGGTCAGGTGTCACGGATATCCCAGACTCAGGATTCGGTTCATAAACACACCGGCCCACGAGCTTCATCGTGTGGAGCCTGACGAACCGGATGTGGGGCTGAGGACGACCCCGTGGGGAAGGTCCAGCGGGAAGGGAGAGTCCGGACCTCATCCTGGTCGGGGGCAGCTGTGCAGCCCCCCTTACACCCGCCCCGTCGCCCGAGGGGCAGCTGTGCACCAGCAGCAGGGAGCCCGGACTCTCGTCCGGCCTCTCCTGCGGGGAGGCCCTCCGCTGCCCCTGCGGGGACAGAGGAGGAAGGGCCCGTCCTCCTGACCACTCCGGAAGGAGGTTTCTTTCTGGAATTAGTGAGTGTTTGTGACGATCTGACCCATGGCCCCCAGACACGTTCAGGTCCTGCTGCGGGGCCTGGAACGTGGCCTTAGAAGCCAGGGGGCACTTTGCAGACGTGATCTGAAGCAGGGGCCGTGGGGTGGGGATCGTCTGGGGGGCTCCACGTGCGGGCCACAGATGTCCTTGTAGGGGGCGGCAGAGGAGCAGCCGTGGGAGGGCAGAGGGGGAGATGCTGGCCGCTGCCTCTGCAGGTGGAGGGAGAGGGGAGAGGAGGCCCCCAAGGGCCACGTCTCCCCTCGGCCGCGGCGGGGTGGCCCCTGGTCCTCGCCCCCTAAGCCCTGGTTGCACATTGGCCTCCGGACCTGAGAGCCGCCCGGGGAAGCCTCGTCCTTGCCGCCTCCATCAGGTGCACGGCCGGCTCCTCGGCCCGCTCGGGGCTCGGGGGTCTGCGCGCATGGCTGTTGGGACGTGACCAGGCCCGGAGCCACGGCTCGTGTCCTCCATGTAGATGTGACACCGGCAGCCTTGGAACGCTGGCTGAGTCCAGTCTGTCCTGGGGCTTCTCCAACCGACGTCTGGAAGGTTTGCTCCGTCACTGGAGCCGGCGAGGGCCCCGCCCCTGGCACTTGGATGGACCCCCAGCCTCCCCCCGACCCTGGGCGTTTGTCATCACTTCACCGGCGGGGAAACTGAGGCTCCGAGAGGTCAGGATTCAGTCAGACCATCCGGCTGGCAGGCCACCGAGCCCAGACCCGTGTGGGGCACGAAAGGCAAGAGTGATGCGCTTCAGAAATTCCTGCATGGGTGACACCTGCTGAGAAGCTTCCCATCACTCGGACCCGAGGGTCAGATCTGCCCGAGCAGCTGTGGGTTCAAAGTCGAGCCTTTACATTAGGGTCGTGTGAGGTCAGCGGGCGGGGGCCCTGATCCCTCAGCACCCGCGTCCTGGTGAGAAGGGACACAGGGTCCACACATGCAGAGAAAGGCCACACGAGGACACGGGGAAGGGTCGGCGTCCACACGCCAGGGAGAGGGGCCTCACGAGAGACCAGCCCCGCCCGCGCCTGGATCCCCACACGGCTCCGGCAGAGAGAGGACGAGGGTCTGTGGTTGGAGCTGCCCGGCCTGCGGTGTCGGCTGCCGGGTCGCTGGTACAGCCCCTCCCATCCAGACGGCGGCTGCTGGGTCCGTGTCACCGCGGCTCGTGTCCTTGCCATGGCCTACCCCTGTCCTCTGGCTTACGCGAGACTCTTAAAATGAAACTGCGTGTTTTTTCTTAAAAGCAAACAAGCCAGAACCACACCCCCACACTGGCGGGGAGACCCGTCCTGTCCCAGTGTCACAGAGAAGGGCGCAGGGACCCAGAGCGCCGAGGGTGGGGGCCTGACGGTGGGTGTGTCTGAGAGCACCTGCAGGCTCCTCCCACCGTGGCTCCGCCCCCCCCCCCCCCCCCCCCCCGACCGGGACCCCCAAGCCCCTGAGGCGGATGTCAGCCTCATCCCCCGGGGAGGTTAAGAAGAGGGCCCAGCTCACAGGCTGCCCTTCATACCTGGGCAGACCGGCTCTAAAGCCCGTGCCTTACGAGCACGTCCTGTCCCCCAGCCCAGAGCCCGGCCCGGGATCGCTCGGCCGTGGACGCTGGCGGTTTGCCCACAGATCCGGGTCCGTCAGCTTCGGGGACTGCGTCCTCCCTCCCTCCTTCCGTCCTTCCTTCCTTCCGTCCTTCCTTCCTGCCCTCCCTGGACACACACAGCGCGTGCCAGGCCGTCTGCGGCTCCAGAAATACACAAGGAACGTGTCCCCATGAGCACAGGTCTTGCCTTGGGGAACACGCCTGGTCGCGCAGGATGCGGGCAGTAGAAGGCCGGCCCGCGGGGGGCTTGCTCGGAGCTGATGTGAAGAGGGAGGGGGCACGGGTGGTGGGGGGGGCAGGGGCCCGGAGACGTGCAGATGCTCAGAGCAGAAACGGGGCCTTCAGGAACCTCACCCGGGATGTGTCGGAGGCAGCGTCCAGGTGCTCTGGGGCCCGAGGGATCAGCCCCCGGGGCCGCCCCCCCCCCGCCCCCCCCCGTCAGCCCCCGGGGCCGCCCCCCCCCCGACCCCCCCATCAGCCCCCGGGGCCGCCCCCCCCGCCCCCCCCGTCAGGCCCCCGGGGCCGCCCCCCCCCGACCCCCCCCGTCAGCCCCCGGGGCCGCCCCCCCCCGACCCCCCCGTCAGCCCCCGGGGCCGCCCCCCCCCCGACCCCCCCATCAGCCCCCGGGGGCCGCCCCCCCCCGCCCCCCCCCGTCAGCCCCCCGGGGCCGCCCCCCCCCCCGTCAGCCCCCGGGGCCGCCCCCCCCGACCCCCCCGTCAGCCCCCGGGGCACCCCCCCCGTCAGCCCCCCAGGGCCGCCCCCCCCCCTCAGCCCCCCGGGGCCGCCCCCCCCGTCAGCCCCCGGGGCCGCCCCCCCCAGACCCCCCCGTCAGCCCCCGGGGCCGCCCCCCCCGTCAGCCCCCCGGGGCCGCCCCCCCCCCGTCAGCCCCCCGGGGCCGCCCCCCCCGTCAGCCCCCGGGGCACCCCCCCCCGTCAGCCCCCCGGGGCCGCCCCCCCCCCCCCGTCAGCCCCCGGGGCCGCCCCCCCCGACCCCCCCGTCAGCCCCCCGGGGCACCCCCCACCCCGATGAGGAAAGAGCGAGTTGCACACAGAGCCACAGGACGAGCAGAAACCCTTTTGGGTGGAGGGCTGGGCTCTTCACCACCTGCTCGGGGGACCCTAAAACCTCAGCTGTTCTCCCTTTCAGCGTGAGAGGCAGTTGCCTGCTGCTGAGACTTGCTCTGATGGTTTATAAACAGGAAGTGGGGAGGTGGGGATGTGTTTACACCTGGGGAAACTGAGGCAGGCAGCGCCGAAGTAACCTAGGGTGCTTAGATCACAAACAGCCGAGCAGCGTCAAGACCCTGGACGCGAGCCCCGACCTGGTGCTAAGAGACCCTGGGAAGCAGTGGTCGGCCGTGGCCCCAGGACACGTGTGGTGGCCACGTGGTCTAGCCTCATTCTAGAGCAGGAGCAGGAGGGGCCTCCGAGCCTGTCATCTGAGGGGACCGTCTCAGTCCGCGTCTCCATCCCTGTGGCCAGGCCCGTGCTCAGGGGGCTCCCCGCCCGGCCCCCCAGGCCGATCAGCCTCCTGACCGGTGTCAGAGCCTCACCTCCCCGAAGAGCCAGGCAGGACCTCACGCCCGCCGGAACCCACCCAGTGCCCTGCAGAGTGAGCCCAGGACGCAGTGAGTCGCAGGCTGAGAGGAAGGACGGACAGGGGTGGACATGGTGAGCCCATGCCCGGGGACCCACCGCAGGGTGCATGGAGCGCGCCTCACCTGGCCCAGACACGCCTGTGCCGCTCACACGTTGGGACGGAGGATGCGGGGGCTGCTCTGAGGTCGCCAACCCACTCGGTGACCCCAAGGAGCTGCCGTCAGCCACGTCGGGCAAGCCACGGCCAGTCCGGTCACTCTGATGAGCCTGGGTTTGGGGAGAACATGGGGTCCAGGCTTCCTTGTGTGTGGACTGGCCATACAGCTTCAGGGAACAGTCCCGGAGAGGAAACCACGCACAGGTGGCGGGACCCGGTGGGATGATGTGTGGCCTTTCCAGAAGCTTCTTCCTTGCTTATGTCTTTATCTTCCCCATGGCAACATCTCTTTCCGAGCCTCTATCCAGGCAGGCTGCCGTCGCCTCTGTGTCTCACCGTGTCTGCGTGTCTGCTGTTTATTAGGACCTTTTGTTCGGGGCTCTCAATCCAGAACGGCGCGTTCTTGAATACAGGTGCCTGGTCCTGACCTCGCATCAAACACAAGCTTTTAATGAGGAACAGAAAATACCGTGCATCGGACTCGGGCTGGAAAGTTCTGTCATGTTTTTTAGACGACCGAGTACTGAGAGAAACCTGCCTGTCACTGCAGAGAACTTTCCGGGGTGGGCGGAACGACCCCCGGACGGGGCTCTGGCGGCCCCACAGCACCATCCCGGCCCGCGAGCTGACAAGGCACCGCTCACAGGTGGCTTGTCCGTGAGCATCTTCCTGTGGCCGAGGGAGCACAGGAACCACCCACACGGGACCCTTCCCCAGGGCAGGGGTGTCACGGCCGCAGTGCCCCAGCCTGCTGACCCAGATGCCGAGTCCTGAGCCCTCGAGTGTGTGGGTGAGGGGGGGCCCCCAGGACGGACGCGCTCTCGAGAGGCGGGGCTATTCACAGGGGACTCTCCCTGTAGCCTGACGGTCCGATGGCCCTCTCGGTCCCTCCAAGCCCGGGGCTCACCGGCTCCACATGTCCCCGAGCAGGTGGGAGCCCATGTGGTCACTGGAGCTCAGCTGTGCGGTCCCCAGGGGAGGGGGCAGCCAGCCAGGACAGCAGGAGGGTTCCCCCCGGGGTCCCCTGTGTGGGCCGGCCAACCTCAGGGTGTGACAGAGGCGGGCGTTCCCGAGGAAGGGAGCCAGAGGCCAGTGAGGCCGCTCCCCGGGCCCAGCAATGTCCTGCCACAGGCAGAGGCCCCACACGTCAGCTTTTGGTTGAACTGTGGCCACCCGCACAGGCCACGAGCCGGGAGCCCTGGGGGGTCCCGAGAGGGGCCTCCACCTAAGGTTCCTGAGCTGGACACGCTTCTTGCTTCCCCCCCAGGGCTGGGAGCGCCCTGCTGGCTTCTTCTGCCCACACCTGCGAGGACCCCGCCTCCGGGCCCGCCGGACCCGTCACCGCAGCTCTGACTGCAACTCAGTCCCTGTCACCAGGCCTAGGGAGGAGCTGGTGGCCACCACCGGCTGTGGGCCGGGCCGGGACTTTGTGGAGGTCAGGCCACCCCACCCGTCTGTCTCTGGGGGCCAGGCACATGGTGGGGAAGGGGACTGGGGCTCTGACGACAAAGGCCTCGCACCGGACTGTCCCTCGTGCAGGTGCCCTCTGCGTGCTGCCCTCAGCCCTGTGCCCGGAGGCAGAAGGAGGAGAGATGCTCACTGAGGAGGAAAGCCACGCCCGCCTCTGCTCTGCCCGGATGTGCTGGGCTCAGGCTTCTCTCTCCAAGAGCCCAGGGAAGCCTGGCCTGAGCAGGACAGAGGCTGGGGACACCTCAGCTCCGCTGTGCTCGCCGTCCGTCCCCCAGTCCACGCAGGGGCACGGCACGTGTGGGGGGGGGGGGGGGGGGGGGAAGGCCCGTGGCCAGACGACACGGAGGCAGACAGGAGCACGGCCGGCAGTGGTGGGTGGGGGCCTGTGACCCAGGATGGGGAGCCGGCACGGGGCACAGCTGCTGAGAAACTACATGATGCCAGTCGGTCTGCACAGACAGACAGACGTGTGGGGACCCAGGACAGGCCTCGGGGTGCAAACTGCTGAGGGAGGGAACTGTGAGGCCCTAGACAGTAGAGTCGCGAAGGCTTATCGGTGGAGGGCAGGGCGGGCTGGGGTGGCTCCCAACACTTCCCCCGGGTCCTTGGCTCTCGTGCCGAAGGGCTGCCCTCCTGCACCAGGGCTGGCACTTAAGTCCGGCCCCGGAATCCTCAACACGCCTTGGGTCCTGTCTCACAGAGGACACGAGGCCCGGCCCCAGCTGTGGGAGGGACAGGCTGGTGTGTGAGCTGGTGGCCGCACAGCGCCCCCACCGCAGCCGGCCCCACGCTTGGTTGGAGGCCGTGCTCTGGGGGTCCTGCATCCAGCTTTGCAGCCCAAGGGCTGGCCTGGGGCACACCCTCCGGAGACGCGGGGCCTGAGGGTTGCATCGTCCTCGAGGGGCCGCATCCCTCTGTGCTCAGCAGAGGTAGACGAGGCGGGGCGTTCCGCGGAGAGCCCTGGGTCGCCAGCGTTGACGTGAGAGCAGGACAGGGAAGCCTTGCCCGGTCCCGGTCGGACGCGGCCTCACCCTCGGGCGGGACCCCCACCCGCCACCCCGGGCTCTCTGCCAGGAGGACACCCCCCGTCCCCCGGGACGCCCGCTCCGGGAGACGAAGCCCGTCCTTCAGCTCTGCAGGGCCGGCGTGCTGTGTGGTGGCCCGGGGCCCCAGGCCTTGTCACCCGGGGCGGGACAGCGGCCCCCCTCTGCCTGGGGCCTCGTGCGGTGCACGGGCTCCGGATCCCTGGCGTCTTCAGAGCCACTGCGGTGATGAAAACACCCGTGTGTGTGGGAGTGCTGGAGACCAGCGGAAGCGTTCTCTGAAATCCGTGGCTAATGAGCGAGCGAGCAAGCGAAGGCACGAGCTTCTGGGAGGAGGCATGTCCCCTGCTCACAGCAGGCTGTGTTGTCAGGTGGTCCCCAGACGCCCGAGATCAGGGCAGCCGGCCTGGAGGAAGGCAGCTGGGCTGCAGAGACCCGGCTCCCGAGACCACCGTCTGCCTTCCGGATCTGTGGGTTCCCAGGCCCTGCTCCTGCCGCCTCACCAGCGACCCCGACGGCCAGGTGTCCACCTGTCGCTGCCCTGGTGGTCCCGCCCGGTGACGGTGGGCAGGCCCCAGCCCACAGCTGCGGTGAACGCCCTCTCCCGTCCGTGGGGAACACCGAGGCCGAGCTGTCAGGGGAGAGCACGTGCGTGACGCTCCAGACATCCTGCCCTCGGGACCCGGCACTGACCACCCCCAGGCCCCCGAGGAGGAGGGTCACCCCCTCCTGGGCCCTGTGGCCAGGGCACCCGATTCCCGTTTTATGCTGAGGAAGCAGGGCCGGGGGAGCGGGGTGCCCGGGGCTGGGCAGCGCCCCAGCTCACAGGCCTGGAGGTGCGAAACCCCTGGAGTCCGTGACCCTGACGGGAGGCCGGCTGAGTGTGCTGGTGGACGTGGGGCCTGCGGGGACAGAACGTGTCCACCTGGGGCTTTGCTCCTGGGTCAGTGGGAGGGGCCGGCTTTGATTTCCAAGGAGGGAACGACAGCACTGACCGTGCCTGGTGTCCCTGTGGCTGGCAGGGGGCAGTGTGTGGGGGTTGAGGCCGTGGCCTTGGGAAGGTTAAGTGACACGGGTCCGGCTGTACGGGGCACGGCCTCCTCGCCACGGCGCTGGCCCGCGTGGTGCCCCCCCAGCCTTGTGGGGAGGGCGCGGGTGCCGTGAGCAAAGCGAGAGGAACCGCATCTAGACGGAGGGTCTCACCCGGTGTCGCGGGAGACGGTGAGGGATTCCCCCTCCAGCCCCGCGGAGGACCTGGCATTTCTGCCTCATGGGCCACGTGGAATTAGCTCCCCACATCCCGCCCCCCCCACCCCCCCCGTGTGCACGCCACTATACTGGGGAAGGAGATGGGCTGGAATCTTCCAAATACTTACCTTTGGATGTGGAAACGCCGGTGGAATTTCGTTGTTTACGTGCTTGCCCTTCCCCGTTCTCCCGTGAACGAGAAACAGAAAAGTAGGCAGACTTTCCTCGGTTGAGCCCTGGGGGGCCAGTGAGGGTTTGTGCCCGAGGCGTCTGCATCAGCCCTCCCTGGCCTGGCTGGACGGTGGGGGCACGTCCCGGGCAGCGGGTGGGGGGGGAACCCCGGCCAGGCGAGGGTCCCGCAAAGTGCTGGGGGCTCTGGGAGTCAGGGGGAGGGCCTGGATGTGACGCAGGGGATTGGGGAGCCAAGGGCGGCCCCGGGGGGGTGGGGAGCGGACGGCAGGACAAGCCTCAGGGGGCACGTTGTCTCAAGACCCGTCTCGTTATTCCTCTCTGGAAAGCGCAGGCACGCAGCTGCTGAAGGACGGGACCGAGGCACAGGCCCCAGAAGAGCTCCAGGGAACAGAGTGAATCTTGACAATTAAAGCAATACGTTTTGGTTGCAAAGATGTGACCAAGCGCTCATGTGGTTTAATTGTCGGATTTCTAAAGCTTCCAGCCGCCGCCTGACATCTTCTGTATTCATGACCCCAAGGAGCCCCCTCCCGACCGGCCCCGTCTGCAGGACCCCACACAGGCAGACCGTGGGGGGCCTGGGGTCCCCACCACCCGAGCCCCAGGGGGCCATTTCAGGCGTGGATCCTGAAGCACTCAGGGGTCGCCGACCTCCGGTGGTCACACCCTCGCCCTCCTCTGCTGTCCAGGACCTCGGTGGGAGGACGCAGATGTGTGGCTGCGGTCTGCACTGTCCCCAGGGGCTCAGCCAACCCTCAAGGGGCCCAGCTGATGACACCTCCCCCACCACCCTGCCCCGCCAGGGCTCCACGGCCGCATTGCGTGTGGGCCTGGGTCTGGGTCAGGCCGCACCCCCGTCAGTCACCTCTGTTCCCATGGTTCCGGTGGCCGCAATCCCAGATGAGAGCCAACAGCTCCCTGTTCCCCCAGTGCTCGCAGATCCCACGCCAATTCCGCTCTGCCTGGGGCGGGGGCGGAGGCGGGGGGAGCCTGGGCAGGAAGCTGTAAGACCCCAGAGGGCGCTGGTGGGGGCGGAGCGGGCACAGGGGAGGGTCCAGACGCTTTGCCAGGTTTTGTTGCAGAAACAAGCCGCCCGCCCTCGGTGGCTCGTGGGGACCCAGGCCCCACCGGCCCTGCCCTGCTCCCTTCTGGCCACGGCCTCCGTCAGTGAGAAGACGAGCCCTTGGCCTCCGGGGGAGAACGGGGTCTCTGTAGGGGATCTGGATGCAGTGAGCCGAGCCGGCTCTTCTGTTCCGTGGTGCCTGGGGCGCCAAGGGTGCCAGGTGCAGCCTGATCTGTCCCCGGGAGACCGTCTGTTCTGCCCCCGGACGGCTCCCTGCAGCCAGGTGTCCAGACTCCCTGAGTGGGTCCTCAGGGGTGACGGGCGGGGCGTGGCCGGCCTGAGGATGGCCCCCCCCACACCTACCGCGTAAGCGGCCGGGGCACGGTCGACTCCAGGTGGCGCCATCAGGATGGGCTTCTCCGCAGGGGGACCTGGGGAGAGGGTCCCCACGAGCAAGGACCGCTCGTGCCCGGCCTGGTGGGACTGAGAATTTGAGAGAAGGCTAAGAGGCCGTGGTGCGGCCAGCAGGGGTGGGGCAGGGGCCTGTGGGGCGGGCAGGGTTGGGCGGGAGTGTGGTGGGGGCCTCAGGCAGGTGGGGTGCAGATGGGGGCCAGCCGGAGGCGGGGGGTGCCTCTGCGTGGAGAGAGAAGGCTGAGCTGGGATGGCTGACAGCCTCCCCACCCCGGCCGTCACTCTGTGCTGTGTCCCGTCCCCTGCCTGGGGGCCCCTGCGGGGAGGCTGCACCGGGCGGGACAGCCCCTGAGTGCCTGACCAGAGCCCCAGGGTCCCTGGCTGGGCCTGGGACCACCTTGGGGGGCAAGGGAGACGGGCCGCGTGGGCATTTGGGACGACCTGGGACCAGGCTTCTGGTCGCAGGTCCAGGGGTGTGAGGCTGTGTTGGTCTAGGGAGACCCCCATGCCCCCCACTTTTCTGCCTTTGCTGCTTTAAGGGTGGCATTTTCCCCACCCCACAGCCGTGGCTCGCGACCATCACCTCACACTTTGTGGCCGTGAGCATGTTCAGCCTGACATGTTTGCTGGGACTCTGGGATGCAGGGGCGTCACCAACCAGGGGCTTGCATCCCGCCCACCTCTGGCCTCCCAGAGGCTCTGTGGGCCTGTGACACTTCATTACCATCATTTGTCACCACGCAATTAGGCAACACCCGCTGTGTGCATGGCACAGCGCCCGACGGCGTTAGGGAAACGGGTGGGCGGGGCTCAGAGCCAAACTGCCGTCCAGCACAGGCCGTGCCCTTGGCTAGCAGTGCTCAGGGCGGGAGCCCGCGGTCACACCCGGCGCAAGGGTGGGGGTCCCCACCAGGGACACAGAGGAAGGACGGTGCTTCCCAGAGCGACTCCCTGTGGCAGGCGTAGACCTGAAGTCTGACGTTATGTCCTGGAGAAAGTACGCTGGTCTGAGCCAGGGGAGGGACAAGGACGGGCGTCCGTGATGCGCACTGCACCGCGTCCGAGGCCAGCCTGGCGGGCGTGCCCTGGGCTCCTTCCTTCCCGACCGGGACCCTTGGTGTCTGCAGGCTGACACTCTCTTCTCTCTGTTCCTCAGGTCTCCTGACAAACGCAGCCCCAGAGGGGCCCCGGGAGTGGCCTTGGCTCCCTGGAGAGTCCACGCCTCAGCCACGGCCCTCTGTCTGCCGTGGACACCACCTGTTCTCTGCCACCCGCCCACCGTCCGTTTCTCTGTAGCCTGCCAAGGACAGCCCGCTTTCCTGGCGTTCTGAGCTGAGTGTGTCCGCGGCAGCAAGGAGCCCGGCCTGGGACACAACGGGGGCAGCGCTGGGCGTCCGCGGGAGCCTGGCCTCACCAGCCCGGGAAGAAGGGTGGCACCGGGCCCGGGGCAGGACTGGCCTCTCCTTGTGCCCCAGACTGTCCGAATCGCTTTTATTTTCTTACCCTTTCAGTATTCACTCAATAGACCAAAGAGCAAATCTGTTTTAACGTGGACTCACCCTCACCGTCCGAGTCCCTGGGTCCGACTGGGGGACACGGGGGCCGAGACGTGCCGGTGGCCCCGGCGGGGCACGGAGGGCGGCCCTGGCGGGCGCGTCCGCCCCACGGACACTGCGGTGCGCCCTGAGAGGGGCCCAGCCGGCGGAGGACACAGCCCCGCGGACCGCGGCCGGCAATGCCCCCACGCGGACCCCGCGAGCGAGCGCGCCTCGCCGGGGACACAGACCACGGCGCCTGCCCCGCGCGCTGTGCTTAGATGGACCTGACCGACTAAAATCCCTTTCTGTTTTAACCAGTCACACCTGCCTCTCTGCAGCTCATTTCTGATAGTGGGATAATCCAGTATTCGCCAAGAGCATGTTGGGTCTCCCGTGACCGCTGTCTCCTCTGATACACCATTTAGCTCCAGAAAGCAAATTAAAGAAAACTCAAGTAACACTTGTTTGAAAGAGATCATTAAATGTATTTTGCAAAGCCTAAAGTTATATATTTAACAGTTTTTATATGCTGTATATTTGTAGAAAATCCTATTTAACAGTTCATGTTGGTAGCCCTGGCCGACCCGAGAGGCCGGCAGAGCGCGGTGTCTCTGGAGGTTCCGGGGGTGGGCACGGGGGGCCCGGTCGGGCGCGAGCGCAGGACTCTGGGGACAGCAGCCGAGGACGCGCCCGACGTCGCGGGAGCCGCGGCGGGCGCCAGCGGGGACGCGGCTGTCTTCACCTGGCTCGGGCCAGGGCGCGGCTCCCCTCCTGCCCGTCTCCGCAGACGCGGTGTGTGCGTCCTCTTCCGACGGATTCCGCGTCCCTTGTTCTCACCCCACCCCCACATGGCGGGTCTGGAGGGGTCTCTGCAGCCGACCCCCGACCCCAGTCCACGTCCCGCTGGCTCTGTCTTCACGCCTGACGGCTGAGACGCTGGGGTGGCCACCGCGTGCGGAGGATGGCCGGCGCCTGATCCTCCCGACCTTCTCGCGCCCTCGGTGCAGGGCAGGGTCTCCGGGCCCAGTGAGCAAGGGGGCAGTTCTGTTTTCCCCGTCCCCTGGCCGTCGTCCGCCGGGTTCCTCCATTCTCCTGAGTTTCCGCTGAACTACACTACCTGATAGTCCGATTAACAGGTGTTAATGCTAGTTCGATGCTACTAAAAAAAAAAAGAAAAAAAAGAAAGAAAAAGTAAAAAAATATATATATACATATATATATAGAAGCTGTTCCAGCAACCCATAGACTACAGATAGGAGAGAAGATCCATTTAGACCCGTTTCAACGTCCATGAGCATTTAATTTACCTTTTGGTCACCACAAATGTAGAGGTTCGAGTGTCCTGGAGGGAAAGACACGGCCGGGGGTGGGGGGGACCTCGGTTTCTGGTGGCCGAAGTGGCTGGCGGCCGAGGGAGGGCCCCGCCTTCTCGCCCCACCCACGTCTCTGCCGCCTCCCTGTGCGCATTTCCTCCCACAGCCAGTGTAGACCCCTTCGAAGGCAGAGACTGGAGGTTTAAGACGATACAGCGGTTTTTTTTTTCTTGTTTTACAGTATTCGATTTTGTGTTGATTCAGCTAAATTATGAAAATAAAGAAAAACTCCTTTGGTAAGCATGGCTTTTGTTTGCCGGCCGTGGTGTCCTGGGAGGGGCTGCAGCAGGTGCGTCCGGGGGCGACAGGCCCACAGAGCTCGGCGCACAGGTGGCCACAGGGACCTCCTTCCAGGGCCTGCAAGGCGGCTCCCTGAGCGGACGGTGCTGAGCCCGCAGCTGCTCCGGGGCCCCTGTCACCCTGTGTGTGAGTGTCTACCCCCCCCCCACCACCACCACCACCACACAGAGGCCGGGCCCTGCACGCGGAGAAGCAGAGCCCCCACAGGAGACCCCCTTTCCGGAGACATCTGCTCAGATCTGCAGGGGGGTCTTGGCACTGAGAACGTTTCTGCCGCCCAGAGTCCCATCTCCTAGATGCGGGGAAGCCACACCTGTCAGTTCCCAGCTGCTCTGCGTAAAATGGGAGCCCCGGGAGCCGTGGCTGGTGGCTCAGCTGTGGGCTGTCTGCAGTCTGAGCCTGACTGTAAGGAGACTCCCCTGGCCTTTGGAGCCATCGCGGGGGGTAGACGAGACCCCGCTCCTGGCACAGAGCCAGGCGAGACCCGGGAGGAGACCCCCACCCGCTGGCACAGAGCTGGGCTAGGCCTGGGAGGGAGGAAAGGGGGCGGAACGCAGGCCCGGCAGAGGCCACTGGTGCCACGGGGCGGTGGAGGGGGAGAAGCCTGGGGCGCTGTAGTCCGGGCACAAATAGGGCAGGACCGGGGCACCACTTCTCACTCTGTCCAAGCTGAGGGAGGACAGGCCGGAGGGCACAGGAGGGGGCCGTGTGAGGGAGAGAAAGGCGGCTCAAGCGGGAGATCCGGGGGCTCACCCCCTGAGAGCCGCCCGCCCAGGAAGTCTGCGGTCCGACGTCACTGTCCCAGAGTCTCCCTGGGCACGTCACAGAGAAACCCACAAACCAGCAAGCTAGAGAAAAGGATTGAGACCTTCATGGCCACCGGGGCTCGTGAGAGTGAGGGCGGTCGTCTCCCAAGAACCCAAAGCGTGTCGGTCAGGACGGGCTGGGTCGTGTCTCGGTAACAAGCAGCCCGGCATCTCGGAGGCTGACCGGCACGTAAACGAGCATCTTGCCTCGTACCACAGACCAGAGCACCTCCTGGGGACAGGTCTCCCGTGAGGCTCCCTCCGTCTCTGTGATCAGAGGAGACCCGTGGAGCATCCAGCCTGGCGGAAAGGGTTCCACACGGAAGGCAGCCGTCTCTGCTCCCTCTGGCTGGTCCCGTCCTTTGCTGATGTGAGCCCTCTGGCCTCAGTTTCCTCACTCGACAACCGGGACGGTCATGACGGCCGCCTGCTTGCAGCCTGGGAAAAGAGCCCCAAAGCCCAAGCAAGACGTGTGAGGGCCACCTCACCGCCATGGGGATGGCCACGCGTGGTCTGTGCGGCGAGCGCTGTGTCCGTGGCGCCCTGTCCCGGCCGGGCGGTGAGGGGAGGCGTCAAGGTGCACGGAGGCTGCCACGGGAGGGGGAGGACGCGGGACAGCTCTCCCCACCGCACGCAAGCCACTCCCGCAGGGCCACCAGGACGGATGGTTTGAGCGTCGGCGGTGGGGCAGCGGAGGCCACGACCCCCTGGACGTGGCCCTGGGCTCCTGGGGAGCCTGCCCGGCTGTGGCAGTCGCGATTTAGCTGCATGGTATAAGCAAGCCGCGCCTCTTCTCTGTGCCTCGGTTTCCCTGTTTGGTGGGACAGGGAGGATTGTGCAAAGCTCACTGGGTTTTCCTGGAGATAAAGGGAGACGCCGGTTGTGAAAAGCCCGGCACGCGGGTCGTCCCTAAATGACGGGAGTGCTTCCTTGGCTCAATTCTGCACGTCAGTGCCCGCCACCTGCCCGCCACCGTCCGTCACAGAACCCCGTCCTGCAGCCACGTTTGACGGCTGGGCTCCAGGGCCCCCGTGCCCGCCTCTTACCAGGTGCTGACACGAGCCCGGGCTGCGGGCGAGCGGGAACGCACATCTGCCCGCCTGCCGGGATCAGGCCAGGCTCCGTGGCCACCGCTCTACCCTCCTGTCCTGGGCTAGCTCCTGGGCCAGCCTGGCCAACAGTGGGCTAGCTCAGTGTCCCTGGGGCACACCCGCGTGCGTGTGTGTGTGTGTGTGTGTGCACACGTGCGCACAGGTGTGACTTTTTCAAAATTACCCTCATGTGCTGAGCACCTTGTGAGCCAGGGTTCCGAAAAAGAGATCTGCATGGTTCCTGACCTCCAGGACCCCCAAGGTCAGTGACCCCAAGGTCACACTCAGAAGCATCCATCCAGAGGGCTGCTGAGTTGGGCTCACCCGTGGTGGAAGCTCGGGCCATCCCAGGGGACATTGCCAGCCCACCGGGTGCCTCCCCTCAACCCCGAGTGGCTGCGTCCTCTCCTGCGGGGCACCTCAGGTCCACAGTCACCTATCAGGCTGGTGTTCAGGAGGTGACCACATTGCTCCCCTCATCCTGAGCTGCCTTCACCCCCACAGGCTGGTGCCCATGGAGAGTGTGCTTCTCCGGGAAAGACCCCAAGACTCCCTGGGCGCTGGGCCCACCAAGGAGTGTCGGGGGGGCCTCTGTGCGTCCCCCTCCCAGCAGGACCAGTGTGGGGCTACAGGGAGGACATACTGGGGGTCTGAGGACGATCCCCAGGCCGCTGCCCCTCGGAGGGGCCAACCTGGGGAGAAATGACGTCGGGCGAGGAAGGGGCCATTGCCACTCAGCAGGGAGGTCATAGGCGGTGAGCACAGGTGGGGGAGACAGAGAAGGAAGATGGCGGGAGGGGGAGGGGCAGTGTGGGGAGGGGCCACGGGTGCCGCGCTGGCCGGGGTGGGAGCAGGGCTGGGGTTTGCGTCGGGCTGGTCAGCACAGGACCCAGGACCCCAGGACGGCCGGGGACACAGCACGCCCTCCCCCCACACGTGTCCCGAAGTCCCCGTCTCAGGTGTCTTTCTGGCCACCTGTCCCCCTTCTGTCCACCCTGCACTCCTCACCCCCTCACCACAACTCGCCAACAGCCTCCCCACCGAGCTGAATGTTCGCGAGGGCACACGCTGCGGGCTGATGCTCCCGGCCCCTCCCCGGCCCCCAGGAGGGAGGGGACACGTGGAGACGGGGGACACGGCCGATCACACACACACCCGCGTGCCTACTGTGTGCAGGCCCTTTGCTGGTGCGGTGTTTGATGGTGACGTCTCCGCACCACCTGGGTTCCCAAACTGGGTCCAGGCGGGGTCAGACATTCCTGTGTCCGTCCGTCTCTTGGCCCCCGCCCCCCACTGGCCTCAACCAGCATCTGACCCCCCAGCCCACGTGTCCACCACCGGGCACTGGCCTCGAGCACTGGCCTCCCTTCTAAACGTCCGGCGGCCGTCCATGGTTCCAGAGCCGTGAGGAACCATGTGGCTTCCCCGTGTCTGTGCTGGCTGGTCCACGTTCGTGGTCCTGTGGGCATCTCCATCTCAACCACCTTTTATTCCCTCCTTCTGTGCCCAGAGTCACAGAATTGCTCTAAAATAATCACACGTGTCTTTTCTGCTTTTACGAATGTCACCTCATTTATTCCTTCCTCCGGTGCTGCAGGGCGGGCGCGTCGGTGTCCTTCCTGGGTGGCGGGTGGGTGGCCGGTGGCCCCCGGGGGGTCCGCCTGTGACGTTGGCCCCCTTCCCCCACGGTCTCACTGGGAGGGAGCCTCACTCCAGACAGAGGAGCGAGCGAGCCGAGGGGCGCCCACCCAGGCTGGCGGCCCGTCCCCTCTGTCCTGCAGGCGGGACACGCAGCCTGTGGAAGCTGCACCCCTCCGCTGCCCCCCCACACGCCGTGCAGACGGCGAGAGTGATCCTGGCCCGGGAGCGATGGTAAAGAAGGGCGTGCAGGACGGCCGGGGAGTGACGGGGCCCCCAGGGTCCCTCCCAGACCATGGGGTCCACGGCCAGCGACAGCAGGGTGGGACCACCGGCTTCGCCACCTGGGGCGGGAGTCTCTCTCAAGCGACGGGACTCAGCAAGGGCGTGCGGAAGCCCAAGGTCGCCCTAGGCGGGCGGAGGTCTCGGGAGCCTGACCACAGGTAGCTCAAGGGAGCGTGTTGGAGACATGCCGACACCTGCCGACCCAGCCCATCGTGAGCTTGGCCTCACCTCTAGGAAAGCTCCCATCCCAGGGAGACGGCTGGGGCTCGGATGCCCCTCTGGAGAGGAGAGGGGAGGAGGGTCACGCTCGGAGACCCCTGCAGAATACCACTGGGTCTATTGTGCAGACTGTGCGAGGTCAGCTCCTGGCCAGAGGCGGCCGCACAGCCCATGGGCAAAGCCCGTGATTGTCCTTCCTCCCCCGGAGGGCAGGTGCACCTCAGCCCGTGGGCGACGAGCGTGGCCGTGGGGTTTCGAGGACGGCCCAGACACCCCTCCAGCTCCAGACGGGCCACACCGCCGTGGTTCCTGGGACCGCCCCAAGGCCCTAAGGGACGAGGCCTCGAAGAACAGGGCAGACGGGACGGACTGGGTCCCTCCAGGGGATCAGAGGAGCCCTAGCCTCACGTTCGGGGTCCTGGCCCCATGTCCTGGCACAGACCTGTCCCGGAAAAGCAGCCCCGTCCGCTAACAGGCCCCCAGCATGCAGCTCACTGGGATATGTTCCCGTCAGGCCCAGAGAAGGCAGGGCCACGCCAGGCTGAAAGCCCGGGGGAGCCCGGGGCTCCTGCCCACAGTGGACACTAACAGGAGCCCCAGCGTCCACCTTTGTGGCATCCCTTCTGCCCGGTCTGGCCGGAGGGAGGAGGGCATGGTGGGCCTGGGTTTCTTGAGCATTCGGGGAGCACCCGAGCCTTGTAGAATCGACATCGTCTTCCGGGAGCAGCTGACAACGGCTGTGCTTGTCTGTCGGGAGGACGGGGACATCCCCCCAGGAGACGTCCGCGTTGCGCTGGGGTGGCCCCAGCTGCTCACCCTCCCCGAGCACCTGCGAGGGTCTGACCGGGAGCCTCCCTCCTTTCTGGGCCCGTGAGCTCGGGACAACACAGCTCAGGGCAGATGATGAGCCCCGCGCGGAGGGCGGGCCGCAGTGCGGCGGGAGAGCTGGTGGGTCCCGGCCGGAGCGTGGAAATGCGCGGCCGCTGACTTCATGTAATCTCCATCTGCCCAGTTTTTCAAGGGCGCTTGTCAGCTCCCATTCCAGCGATCGCCATCATTAACGGCAAATATGACACGTTCACTAATGAAATCGATTTGGTCAAGTTATCAATTTAATTCCTAAAATGTAGCCCGATTTTACCCTCACGTAGGCTCCCGAGGCCTGGAGACTAAATGTCGTAAGTCACCGGGAGAGAATGAGCTTTCTGACTTTCAAATAATTAAACTTACTTTTCTGCTTTGGATTCATAAACTTCCCGTCCGTTACGGCTGCAGAGCCCCTAAATCACCCGGGCGGCCCCGCCGGTGGGGACCGGTTGGCACAGCTGAGGGGTGGGGGTTCTGGCACGAGCCCGGGGAGCCCCACACGGAGGCCCTGGGGGCGGCTCCCACCGCGAGGACGCGCCATCAGGGCCCCTCCCCCGCAGGGACACGCTCCGCGTCCACGGGAACAAGGAGGCAGACAGACCCCTCTGACCCCACGGCCCAAGCACCCACCGCCACCTGAGAGCATCCTGGGGACTCTTCTGTGCTCCCGTGCAAGGCGGGCCAGGGACTTCTAAACAGGTGACTTTTCTCCAGAAAAGTCTGCATTTGCTCACAGGCGCCCCGGGGACCCTGCCCACAGGAACCAGGATCCCAGCCCGGAGGCCTAGGGAGACGAGCAGGAGGGGGCCAGTGGGCAGGGGGCTCTGCCCCAGGAAGGGCTGTGATTTTCTCAGGGACAAAGTGATGTCAAGCCCAGATGGCATCATTATGCAAAGCTGTCAGCGGGGCGGGGGAGCCGGGGTCCCCCTTTCCTGGTCAGTGCTGTTTGCAAACGGCCCTCCCAGAGGCCCCTCTAGGGGGTGGGTGCCGGGCCGCACTATGCACCCGCTGCTCCAGGGGGACACCTGCCCTAGAGAGCCCGACGCAGTGGCGGGAATGTGTGTGCAGCCACCGAATTGCCTTCCGTCAGCAGATTCTCGCTCACCAGATTCAGTTCCAGACATTTCTGCTCTCCTAATTGGCCTTAACACGGCTGTTGGGTCCTGGGAGGTGTGTGTGTGTGTGTGTGTGTGTGTGTGTGTGTGTCTGAGCACCCACACGTGTGCGTCTGGGTGTCTTCGTCCCCTCCCAGCCATCGTCCCCCGGAGGTGGGGGCTGGCCTGTCTGCAGGGAGTGGGCGGGGATTCCTCTGGGGCTCAGTGACATAATTGCGTGCCCCGCCTGCTACAGTCCTGGGCGTTTGGCAGGGACACGCCATCCGCTCGGCCGCACGGACCCTCCTGCGAGTCCCCCAAGCATGGGTCCCCAAGCCGGATGGCACACAGGGCACTGCGCCCAGGAGCTGAATCAGGCCTGGAGCTCTGTCACACGGAGACTTCCCCAGGAGCTGTGGTTTCCAAGGAAGGAGGAAATGTGGAAGGAGTGGGGGTCTCGGGGGAGCAGGCGCACCTGGGCACCAACCAAAGGCGCGTCCATCGCTCCCTGGGGGGCGGGCGGTTCCCCGGGCAGGACTCCGACCGGTGCCTCGATGAGTGTCGTCCCGGACGATGGGCGTCGCTCATTCACCGTCCACCTGTTCTCCCCGCACACGCCCGCCGAGCAGGTCGTGTGTGCCCCACGCTGGCACAGGCGTTGCGGGAAGCAGGGGGCAGAGCAGGTAACCCGCCAGTGCCCGAGGAGCTCACGTTCCACTGTGGTGCGGCTGGGAGGGCGGGAGGACAGAACACCCACCGGCAGATGACAACATGGACTCCAGGACGGGGTGGGGCCGTGCCGTGTGGCCAGCCTGCTTTGTATGCAGCCGGCCAGGCAGGCCTCTGTGACCCATGACATCTGGGAGGACGTGAGGGATTTGAGGCCATGCCCACAGAGGGGCGTTTCTGGAGGAAGCAGCAGTAGGTGCAAAGGCCCTGAGGCAGGGCAGGACCCGCGGCAGGGAGCCTGCGGCACCGATGACCGTGTCTCGGTGAGGAGGACGTGTGCCACTGCGTCCTACCCCCCGGGTCTACTCCTCTGGGTCTGAAGCACAGGCAGCACTATGTTCCTGCCAGGTGCCAGGCTAGCCCCGCACCCGCTGGCCCAGGAGAAACGCCCAGTAGGTGGGCAAGGTGGTTGAGGACAGAGCTGAGGCTGGAAAATGCTTTCCTATATAACAAGGTTTTTTCATTTGCTCATAAATGTCTGCGTGATCCCTGCCAGGGCATAAAACGTGCCATCAGTGGTGTTTGCTGAGAGCAGAGCTCAGATTCTTCTAGCAAAGTCACCGGGGCCACTTTATGGACACATAAACCCCAGCCTTTGGCTTCCTGGGGCGCCGGCTACCGCGGAAATACATCAGAAATACACTCTGGCTCTCACGTCCCCGGGCGTGGGTTCCGGAGGAAGCAGTGGCGTGCGTGTCCGACCTGTGACGCCAGCTGGCCTTGGCAGGGGTTGCCGGAAGGGGGGTCTTCATGTGTTTTCCCAGGACGCCGGCCTCTGCGATCTCAGATCTGGGCCCGGTGCTCCTAGTGACAGCAGAAGGGGTCTGGGGACATCGGGCGGGAGACCACCTGCGGGCGTGGGAAGCAGGAGGCTGCACCCCTTCTGTGTTAGAACCTCTCCGGCTGGGACAGAGCCCCCTGGTCTCACGGAGACACCGGCTGTAGCCTGGGCTGCCCTGCTTTGGGAACGTGCTGGAAACGGAAGTCCAGAACCCTGTTTGCTTTCCTGTCCATTCCAGCTTTTGGAAACTCCATGGACACTTGCACCCTGCTCCCTGTGGCTTGGTGCCTGCCGGCTTCTCTGCCCCCGAGCCTCTGCCGTAGTGTCACCCGGCCCCAGGGCCCTGCGTGACGTCCAGCTCCTTGGGCGACATCTCCCTGTGACGTCTAGGGGCCCCTGGGCGTCCCTCCTCCCCTGCAGGGCACACAGATGGGACACGTGGATGGACGCACCACAGCCGCTCTCACGGCAGCGCTTCCTGTTTGCGTGATGATGCCTGATACAGCCCCGTGGCACGTGGCAGAAACAGGAGGGCCACCAAGGCATCAGCTCCTGAGCTCTGATCAACCGTGTCCTTCCCCATAAAGTGAGAGCCGTCCCGCCTAGAATGACAGCAATTCAGAGAAGGCGGCCCTGCCACGCACGAGACGGGGGCCCGACAGGTGGACGGGGGAGGGTCAGAGCAGCCACGGACCCGAGTGCCCAGCGCCCGGGACGCACCTCCTACAGGAGGCGTGCGGAGTCCCGGCCCGTATGGGTCAGCCCACATCCTTCGGGGACAGCAAGGAGCCTCCCTCAGTAAGAACAGGATGGACGCCGAGATGGCCTGAGAAAACGTAGCCCCTTCCCCGGACAGGAGCCCCTGAGGGAGGCAAACACCCACGTTTCCTTCCTGCCCGCCTTCCCTGGGGGGCCCCTGGGAGCGCCCCCCTTAAAGCTCCCCAAGCCACGAGCCCCCTCTTGGGCTGCAGTCCATCTAGGTCTCTCAGGGAAGGGCTCTCGTTCCCGCCTTGACACCTGGATCCCCGAGGCCTCTCCTTCCTCTCCTCTCCTCTCTCCCTCCACCCGTCCTGAGAGGCACCTGCCTCTCCTCTCTCCCTTCCTCGCACGCTGCAGGGCCCACAGGAAGGAGCCTGTCCCGCTCTGTGTCCCCAGACTTCTCGCCACGCGAGCGTCAGATGCACGTCCAGATGTTTGCCCAGTGTCTGTGGGCAGGGGTTCGGGGGGTATCGGCTCGGATGTGCCGGGATCCTTCTGAACGTGCTGCAGCTCCTGTGTCCCAGGATCTCAGGACTGGAGGGGGGGTATGGCGGTCACAGGCAGGAGTCTGGGTGAAGGAGAGGCATCTTTACGAGCAACGAGGACGAACTCTTCTGTAGCCAAACTGTCTCCTGCGCGACCAGCTGGTGGGTTCCGGAAGGTTCCATGGCGTGTGTAGCATTCGTTACGGAGCGGTGTAGTGTGGCCGTACCACCCTGGACACTTGCAGACAAAGAGCCTGGCGGACGAGGGGACAGGGCGTGAGCACGACCGCGAGCGGGTGCCCCAGGGGACCCCGCAGTATCGGCCCTGGTTCCCACACCCCTGTGGCTCCACGCGGACGCGACCTTGCTCCCGTGACGCGCTTTGGCTGCACAAACAGCAGATGTGATGCGGGCAGGTATTCAGAAGGCGCCGGCTCACTAGAAAGTGCGTGCTCTCGACGCTCCGACTCCTTCCCACCAGAGGATGCGAGCAGCCCGCCGGGATCAGCAGCCGAAACTCGCCGCCAGGCTCAGCCCACATCGCTGGACAAGAGCTGGGCCCCTGACCCCTCGGAGACATGAGACAGCAAGGCCAGAGAGCAGCGGAGGGTCTCAACGGTCCTGGGGAGAAAAGCCGACCTTTTCCAAGGTAGAATTCTACGTCCAGCAAAGGGAGACTCTCCAGATGACGATGAAACCGAGATACTGCAGAGGATGCTCTCGGAGCGTCCCTCCAGTGGGTGGGACGGACGGGGGGACAGGGAGTGGTCCCAGGAGGAGCCGGAAGGGGCAGGCGCGACGGGGGGCAGGACGCCGGTAACAGAGGGAGGACGGGGCTAGGAGGTCCTTCCCGGGGCAACAGTCACAGTCCGCACCCAGTTCTTCAAAAGTGCCTTGCAAGGCTCTGTGCAGACGGATAAAGACAGGAAGAAACGGAGGAGAATCCGCTTTGGCAAGCACGCTACCGTGTGAGGCACGGTTTTGTGGCTTTCTTCCCTGGGGCTGCCCCCCAAAGCCAGCCGTGGAGACGGAGAAGCACAGCCCTGCCAGCTGGAGGCGGCAGGTGCCAGGGCGAAGTGCGTCGGCGAGGGCGCACGGAGGGGGCAGGAGCCCACGGCCCCCGCTGGCCCCCGAGCAGCACCGGGCAGAGCGCGGACAGGGAAGATGTCGGACGACAGACAGACGAGCTCGCGCCTCCGACCCAGCACAGGGCAGGAGGCTCGTCCGGCTCGAGGTATCGAAGCAGAGGACCCGGGGTGGCCCCGGAGGCAGTGAAGGTCGAGGGAAATCTCAGAAGCCAGAGACCGTGAGCGTGGGTGAGCCCCCCGTCCAAACGCTCGGGTGAAGGGTGCACACCGCGGGTCGGTAAAAATTAAGCGCAGCCGGAAGCCGAAACAGGACGTGACGGCCCTGAGCAGAGACGTCAGCTTCCTCTGGCTCCAGGGGCGCAGAGCTCACGGGCAAAGCGACTGCCCTCCGTAACGAAACCCGACGAGCTCAGAGAAATACAGACACCCAGAGTGTCCACATCTTAATTAACATGACGATCTTTCCCCTAAAATTAGAAGGATCGGGAAAGTGCGATCTGTGCTCGGGCCTAGAAACCCAGGCTCAGCCGGCTTCTGTTGTGTTTAGCACACATTTCAAAGCAGCTCTTACAGATATGTCTAAACAGCACGCCTGGGCGGCTCAGCCAGTTAAGCGTCCCACTCTTGATTTCGGCTCAGGTCACAATCCCGTGGTTTAAGGGTTTGAGCCCCGAGTTGGGCTCTGTGCTGGCAGCCCGGAGCCTGCTTGGGATTCCCTCTCTCTCTCGCTCTCTCTCACTCTCTGTCCCTCCCCCACGTCTCTCCAAATAAGTAAAAATTGAAAAATAAAAATGTCTAAATAATTAAAGCAAAATGTGGTACAAATGAGTGAATAGGTAGAGAGTTTCAACAGAGAAGTGAAAATTATTAAAAATATTTATTTAAAAAATCGTTCTAGGGGTGAACAATACAATAACAGAAAATAAATTGGAATGCGTACCACAGGGGCTCGACGGTTCTCTCAACGTGAGAGAGCCAGGGCACCTGAAGACAGAGCAACAGAAGTTTTCCAATCCGAGAAACTGACAGAAGAAGGAAGACAAAATCTAAAGCCTCAGACAGCTTCGGAACCGCATCACCCTGTCCAGCGTAGGTGGGATTCGAGCCCTCGACAGGAGAAGGGACAGTGTGACGTGGGAACAGCACTTGCAGAAGTCATGGCCAAGGCTCCCCAGATGAGGTGACAGGACAACACAAAGAGCCACACAGACCCGTCACCCAAAACGGGATAAACACAGGAAGCCACCGCCAAGGACTTGACGGTCCAACCTGCGGAAGACTGAGACCAAGAGCGAGTCCCAGAAGTGGGGGGGGAGAAGGGTGGGGCCGCCGCAGAGGGGACAGCGATGTCACGGGCGACACACTCCCCATTATGCGCGGTGGAGGCCACAGGCGTGGAACAGGTGCGCGTCTGAAGTGTTGAGGTGGAAATCCGTCAACCAAAACTTCTAGATCCCAAGAAACTATTCTTTGAAATAGAACGTGAAATGAAAACATTTCCAGTAAAACAGAGCAGAGTGGCGAGGGTTCACTGCCCGCGGTACGGCTGATGCATCACAGAAATGTGAATACGCACCTGTGTGTGCATCCTCGTAATTGCTGAAACACCTGCGCCCTCTTGAGACAAAAATGCTATCACTGTATCGCTGGGGTTAAAACACACCGAGGTTTTGTTTATTTATTTTTTAATTTTTTAACGTTTATTTATTACTGAGAGACACAAAGAGAACACGAGCCGGGGAGGGGCAGGGAGAGAGAGGGGGACACGGAATCCGAAGCCGGCTCCGGGCTCCGAGCTGTCGGCACAGAGCCGGACGTGGGGCTCGAACCCACGACCCGTGACATCCTGACCTGAGCCAAAGTCCTAACCGACTGAGCCACCCAGGAGCCCCTATTTATTTTTTCCTGTAGGCACTTAGCCCAAGAGGTGAACAGCACAGGTAGAAAACATCCTGCCTCAAGGTTCCCATGTTTGTTCCGAAGTAATTTACTATCGACCTTACGCTGATCGTGGTGACACAGCACCACCCCAGCACAACCACTAGAAAGTGACGCAAAGACATTTTACCTAAAAGGTAAAAAATGGAGGTGAAGTGTATGCCACTGAGATTGGTAAGCACAAAAGAAGGCAGGAAAGGGAAAATAAAGAAAAATGAGGTGGGACGAGAGAGGAGAAGTCAGAAATCACAAAGGGATCAATGCCAAGCCCGTGGACAGTTACATTCAGTATAAACAGAATAAACACTCCAGGGGCGCCTGGGTGACTCAGTCAGTTGAGCGTCTGACTTCGGCTCAGGTCATGATCTTGCGGTCCATGGGTTCGAGCCCCACGTTGGGCTCTGTGCTGACGGCTCGGAGTCTGGAGCCCGCTTCGGATTCTGTGTCTCCCTCTCTCCCTGCCCCTCCCCTGCTTGCACTCTCTCTCTCTAAGATAAACAAACACTTAAAAAAAAGTTAAAAAGAACCCTGGCAGAATTGGAAGCAACGAGATGGGACGTGTTGTTTCTCTGTCAGTAACCGGTGGAACAGACGACAGGTCTGTGAGTGCACAGAGACGTGGACACCATCCGCTAGCATGTGATGGATGTTTATAGAACATTCCAGCCCCCCAAGGGTGAGCCCCTGGAAGAGCAGGAGCACCGGACAGGGGCGTGCTTACGTTTGTTTTATTTTGTTTTATTTTATTTTATTTTATTTCATTTTCTAATGTTTATTTGTTTTTGAGAGAGAGACAGAGAGTGAGTGGGGGAGGGGCAGAGAGAGAAGGAGACACAGAATCCGAAGCACGCTCCGGGCTCCGAGCTGTCGGCCCAGAGCCCGTCGCGGGGCTCGAACTCACGGACAGCGAGATCATGACCTGAGCCAAGGTCGGACGCCTAACCGACTGAGCCACCCAGGCGCCCCAGAAATGGAAATTTAAACGTTAAGGGGTGCCTGGGTGGCTCAGTCGGTTGGGCGTCCGACTTCGGCTCAGGTCACGATCTCGCGGTCCGTGAGTTCGGGCCCCGCGTCGGGCTCTGTGCCGACAGCTTGGAGCCCGGAGCCTGCTTCTGATTCTGTGTCTCCCTCTCTCTCTGCCCCTCCCCAGTTCATGCTCTGTCTCTCTCTGTCTCAAAAATAAATAAACGTTAAAAAAAATAATTAAAAAAAATAAATAAATGTTACATACTTAATTGAATTAACTTAAATGTTTTGACTTGCATGGTAACAAAGCACAGCATACTAAAATCCGGGCACTGGGACTAAAGCAGTGCTTAGAGAAATTATCCAGCTTTGGAAACTTCTAGCAGACACCAATAAACGTCTGAAATGGTCGCTGCAAGCTTTCGCCTCACACAGCTAGTATAACAGGAGCAGAGTAGCCCTGAGCGGGAGTAGAAAGAACGAAATAACTCAGATAACAGCACTCATCGGTGAAAAGGGAAACGTTCAAATGATAGAGGGGAGGAATGAGACCAAAAGCTCGTTTTTCAGCAACGCCTTTCCCGAGTTATGATCGGCAGGTAATTAACTGCCACGAGTTAGGTGCACAGCTGAACACATCCCGACGCGTGCACAGCCCTGGGCAACCTTCCCGCGTCTCCGCTCAGCCTGCACTAAAACACTGAAATGCCGCGGACGGGGGGCCTCAAATAAGAGGGATTCGTTTCTCGCAGGTCAGGAGGCTGGACGGTCCAAGATCACGGTGACAGCAGACTGGGTTCTGGCGAGAGCCTCCTCCTGGCTTCCCGGTGGCCAGCCTGTCCCTGGGTCCTGCACGGTGGGGAGGGCGGGAGAGCTGGCTGGGTCCCCTCTGATGGAGGCACTGACCCCAGGGGACCAGGGCTCCACCCTCACGGCCACGTCCAAACCCACGTACTTGCCCCAAAGCTCCAGCTCCGACTACCACCACGCTGGGGTTAGGACCTGGACACAGGGTCCTGGAGGGAAGCCGGTGGGTCTCCAACAGCCCCAGTCAAGAGCACATCCACCGTCCGAGGACCCTCTTTCCCTCCTCGCCCCTGCTCCCGCCTGCCTTCAGCTGACCATTTATCATTGCCTCCCTCTTAGGCTGGCTCTGCTCTCGTTTCTGGAGGTGAACGTTCACATGTTTTATTTGGGGCTTTTCTTCTTTTCCAATATACGCATGGAAAGCTGACCCTCCAAGGCTTGGTTCTGTGGCATTACACACATTTTAATCTGTTGAATTTTCACTACTGTCCTGTTCAAAATATTTTCAGATCTCCTTGTTTTTTTTTTTTCTTTTTGGCCCATGAATTGTTCAGAAATGTGTTGTGTAATATCTTTAAAAAAAATTTTTTTTAATGTTTATTTTTTGAGAGAGAGAGAGACAGACAGAGCCTGAGCAGGGGAGGGGCAGAGAGAGAGGGAGACACAGAATCAGAACCAGGCTCCAGGCTCCGAGCCGTCAGCCCAGAGCCCGACACAATGTGGGGCTCAAACTCAGGAGCCAAACTCGGAGATCGTGACCTGAGCGAAAGCTGGGTGCGTCACAGACTGAGCCACCCAGGCTCCCCCGTTGTGTAATTCCTCAGTCCTTGGGGGATTTTTTAGATACATGAGCGTCATCAACATCTAAGTTCATGGCGTTGTGGTGAGAGCATGCGTCCCGTGTGATTTCAGTCCTCTTAAACATGTATGGAGGTGTAGAGTTTTATGGCCCAGGATGTGCGTCTCGCCAAATGTACGATATTAATTTGAAATACGTGTCTATTTTGTAAAGGTTGGGTTGGTGTTTTGTAAACGTTAAGCAGGGCAGGGTGGTTGGCGATGTTCAAATCTTCTGTCTTTATGGATTTTCCGCCAAGTTTTCTACGAATTGCGAGAAGACACAGGTTAACACCCTCGACTACAGACGTGAGATGGCTCATTTTCCCCTTAATTGTGATATTTTTTGTTTAATGTGCATAAATATCAATCAGATCAAATCCTACACTGTCTTCCCTGTGTTTTGTGTGTAGCTGCTTTATGAATCGCCGAGGTGGCGTGAAAGTCTCCTACTTTGTGGACGTGTGTGTTTTTCCCTTTGATTCACCAATGTTTGCTTCGGTGTCTCAAATCTCTTATCACCGTACAGGCTTACGAGTTTCTCTCTTCCTGAATAACTGATCCTTTGATCACCTGCTTGATGTCCATCTTCAGCTCACGTAACGCTGACCCATCTACGTCACCCAGTGCCGGCGTGGAGCCCGCCCTTCATAGGCTTACCGTGTGGGCCGTGCACAGACTCAGAGACCATTTCTCTGGCGCTCTGCCCTCCGCTCTGGCTCCTTACCGTCACTGGTGTCTGTTCCCCACACCTCCCTTCCCAGTCCCCAGGCCAGAAAGGGAGGTAGCTGTGTCTCTTACGGGTCCATGCTGGGCCCACACTCGGCACGAGGCACCAAAGCCCAGAGACTCTCCCCAAGTCAGCGGCATTTCCGGGCCCCGCGTCAGCGGCATTTCCGGGCGTGGGAGGGCCCCACAATCCGCTTGCTTCTCCGTCATTCTCAGTGCCCTCAGGTGCTTACGCTTCATACTCGCTCAGTGCTCACAGCCCTCACCAGCAACGGGACTGGCCTGCAGGGCTCACGCTGTCGTACCACAAGCATTAAGCTCACCACATCTCGTCTCCACCTGTGGTGTTCGTAGCGTACGTCAGCTCTGCGTCCTTTAACATTTTTAATGGTTATTATGTATTTTTTTAATTTTTAAATGTTTTTATTTATTTTTGAAGGAGAGAGAGACAGAGCATGAGCCAGGGAGGAGCAGAGAGACAGGGAGACATAGAATTTGAAGCAGGCTCCAGGCTCTGAGCTGCCAGTACAGAGCCCGACGCGGGGCTGGAACTCACGAGCCATGAGATCATGACCTGAGCCGAAGCCGGACGCTTAATGGACTGAGCCACCCGGACGCCCCGAGTTATTATGTATTTATAATGCGGGAGTTATTTGGTAATGGCGTTTCAGTTCCTAAATTTGCAGGTGATTTTTAATGCATCTTTTAGTTTTTAAATTTTATCTCCACCGCGTGGTGGTCAGAGGTCCTGCTCTGCATTACAGACACGTCTAGTTCTAAACCGAGGCCTCCCTCCCAGCCTCCTGCAAGATAGAGTTTTCCATGTGCGCTTGGAAAAAGTATTCATTCTTTATGTGTTCATTTCCTATCGCTTGCTTGCCGGTCTTCCCTCAGCCTGGACTTTGCGAAGGAGGCTTGAACTATCCCACCAGCATGAGGGATTCGTATGTACTTTTCCCGCGAGGGCTGCTAATTTTTATATATATATATATATTTGGAAGCTCTTTTATTAAGAGTATGCGTGGTAAGTGTTGCTATATCGTATCATTAGACTGTCGTCTTCCTGTTGTGATCCTCTCTATAACAAATAATATTTTGTGCTGGAGTTTATGTTTTTTTTTTAAATTTTTTAGCGTTTATTTATTTTTGAGAGACAGAGACAGAGTGCAAGTAGGGAAGGGGCAGAGAGAGGGGGAGACACAGAATCTGAGCTGTCAGCACAGAGCCGGACACGGGGCTCGAACCCGTGAAGTGTGCGATCATGACCTGGGCGGAAGTTGGACGCTCCACTGACTGAGCCCCCCAGACACCCCTATTTTGTGTTAATGCAGTTGTGCGAGTTCCTTGGGTTGGCATTTTCTGCTTTTCCTTTGTGTCTTTCCGGGCCCGTAATTGAGCCATGCCACGTATAAGCCCACGTATCGAGCACGCACGTGTGAATCTCAGTTTCTCTAGTTCCACCAAAAATCGTTCCAGAATTTTGATGAGAAATGATTGAGTTCGTGGATTCTTGTGGGCAAACTGAGATCGTTAAGGAATTGAGATTTTACATAAATTAATGTAATGATTCTCTTCTTTTATTCGGTTGTTCTTTTGGCCTCTCAATACTTCAGTGCCATTGGTTTCTTCTTAAGGCTCTTCTGCATCTTTGGGTTTCATCCCTTTTATTTGTACACAAAGCACTTTGGGAAACTTTTATTAAGTTATTGTTGTTGACTCGATAAAATGGCCGAGCAATAATGTTGATATTTTCATGTTTCTATGTTCTATCTTTCATTTGTTTTCCTTGTCTTACACCACTAGGTGAGAATACTCTTAACTTGGCCCAGATTTTCCAGAGAATGCGTCCAGTTTTCTCCCAAAGCATGTTTGCAGTCGATGTTTATAGAGAAGCTACATTAAAATGTTTGATACTTTCCATAGTTGTCTCAGGGTTTTTATCAGGGATGGGGTTAAATTTTTAAAAATGCACTTTCCTGCCTCTAGTCTAATAATTGTACAGTTTTTCTGTGGTGAAATGTAGTGTGGGGGGTTAATGCATCCCTTTTACTCCTAAGAAAACCCAGTTTGGTCAGGAGTAATTTTTAATGGATTACTGCATTTGAATTGTTAATATTTTAATTGATTTTTAAAAATCTATGCTCATGAGTTATACTGACCTACAATTTTCTTTTTCTTATACTGTCCTTGCCTGGCTTGGGATCAAAATTACACTCACCTCGTAAAATGAGTTCTTTCATTTTTTATTGTCTGGAAAACCCTTTATGAAATTGGAATGATCTGTTCATTGACTGTTTGGTAGAAGTCACCCATAAAACCATCTGTGCTTCTTCTTAAATTGAAAATATGGTGTGGGTGGACTTTAAAATACTTAGCCGGTTTCTTTAACGGTTATAGGTCTATTTAGGCTTCCGATTTCTTTTTGGGTCATTTTTTGGAGGTTATACTTTTCCAGAAATTTGTCCAGTTTTTTCAAGCTTATGCATTTATCGGTGCAAGTGTGTTTATAGAGCTCTCCCACCTGTACTGTCTTGAGTCAGGAATTCATTACACATCAGCATGGTACAGGAAGGGTCTGAGGAACTGTAAAAAAAGGACACACTCGTCCGTCCAGAACCTGTGTTCGGAATCGGATCCCGGGCAGCCCTTCTGAAGCCCCGTGCCCCTTCCCCAGTTACCGCTGCCTTCGTGCAAATCATTTTCTTTGTGCAAATTGTCTTCTTACGTTTCTGCATAGCTTTGTGGTCTAAGGATGTATCCATAAGTTTACGTTGTTTACCCTAAAATGTGAGTGTGAAAGACAACACTGGCTTTATGAGGAAAGAGTAGTATCATGACTACGTGGGTGAAGGCGCCCAAGGAAACAAGCAGAAGAGAATTTCTGGGAGGAAGCCTTGTCTGGGTCTTGGAGAGTCGATCAGAGCGTCCTGCGGAATTCCGGGAGCAGGTGATGCGAGCGGCCGGAGCGCGAGGGCCCGCTGCAGTTGGGGCACCTACAGGGGCTGTCGTACAGATCAGGAGCTTCGTGTCCTAGAGGAACCTGGCCAAGCGCTGGGCTGGCCATGGCGTCCTCTGGTGCCCAGGATCAGGTCAACACAGATGTGCCTGACGGGTGGAATGCAGGCCCTACGGCCGGCTCGGAATTCAGGGCTGGACGGCCAAGGAAACCACATCCACACCCTTGACAGGCACCCCCAGGTGCGTGGCGCTGGGCTAAAGAAATGGCTCTGTGGTGACGAGGTCCTGGGTTAACCATAAAACGCCCCCTGTGGGACGTGCTCCAGCTGGATGTGCTCCAGCTCTGCCTCTGATGAACAGCTGTCCACACAGGGTGATGCCACCAACATCCCGAGGGTGGCGGCCACCACTCTCCCACGTCGGATCTCCTGTGGCCTGTGACCTGCGTCACCCCTTTGTGGGCTCGGTCTTCCAGCTTGCTGGGCGCTTCCTGAGAAGGACTCACCAGAAGCAACGTTTTCAGATCCCACTTACCCACAGTCATTCTTCATTTTATTCCACATACTTCATGGATGTTATTATCGAATCTTAAGAACCTATTTAAGAGCTTGGCCGGAAACCATTTCCCTCCTGACTTTTGAAGCCAATGCTCCCCTGTCTTCTTGGTTTCTGTCGCTCTGAGAAACCCACAGCCGTTTTGATTCCCCATCCTTTTATCTGACCTTGATTAACGCAGTGTCTTCGTGTTCTGTTTTAAAATTTCACAAAGATGAGCCTTGGGGTGAACCTATGCTCTTGGTGGGGCTTTCAAATCCATCAATGTGTGTCCTTTGTTTCTGAGAACTTTTCTTGAAAAAATTTTGATGAGTTAATCTCTTCTGTAACTTCTGTTATTTGGGTGTTGGACCCTCTGGACCAGTCTTCAAATTTCACTTCTTCATTTTTCATATGTTTGTCTTTATCTCTGCCAACTTTTTATGAGGTTATCTCAACCTCATCTTGCAGATTTCTTTAGAGGTTTCCGTTTTGACTGCCATATGTTTAATTCCCACAGCCATTTTGTTGCTGATTTGAGAATCTGTTCTTGTTTTATAGATAGCGCTTGTTCCGGTTTTATGACTGCAGTATTCTCCTTATTTGTCTAGGGTATTAGATGACTTTTTTTGAGTCTCTGCTCTCTGAAAGGCCCTTGTTTCCACCAGTAGTGCCATTCTGTCTACTTTGGCCTCTCCCCAGCCGTCCCACACCATGTGGGAGACCTTCACTACACTTGAGGATCCTTGCTGGATGATGAATGGTGGGGGTCTAGAACATGGTCTGGAATCTCTTCCTACATAGATGAAATCACTGACTTTGAATTCTGCTACAAGGAGGTTGGGATGGGCTGTTTGCTAGAAAATCCCCACCCTGTGTCCGTTCCTCAGATAGTTCCTCTTGGGTGGATCTGATTCCCCAGAAAATTGTCTTCTCATTTTGGCCAAAAAGGGAAGGTGTGTGTGCCAGGTTTTGTTTTGGGGGTTGGTTGGTTGGTTTTCATTTTTATACAGTTCCCACATCTCACTTGTGCCCTATGGAGAAAATATCCCTCCGGATGCCTACAGGGGTACTCCTCCCCTCTCTTCTCTCCCTCCCTCCCTTTTAAATTCTCTCAGAAAATCAGTTAGGTTCTCAGCCTTCCTGGCTGCTGCTTGGGATTCAGATTTCTCAGGCTCACTCAATCACTTATTGTTCATTGGTCTGTTTCTCAGCTTCAAAAATTTTGTTCCTTTTCTTCCCATCTGTTTAGAGTTTTTGAAAATTTTTCAGGTTTAAAAAAAAAAAAAAAACCATACAGTGTTAGTGGAAATTTGGGGAAGTTGCCGAAAAATGAAATGTGTGATTCACCATCCTAATCTGAAAATTGTCTCATCTTTTTTCTTTTAATTTTTTTAATCTTTATTTATTTTTGAGAGAGAGACAGCGTGTGAGCAGGGGAGGAGCAGAGAGAGAGAGGGAGACACAGAATCCGAAGCAGGCTCCAGGCTCCGAGCTGTCAGCACAGAACCTGACATGAGGCTCGAACTCACAGACTGTGAGATCATGACCTGAGCCGAAGTCAGACGCTTAACTGACTGAGCCACCCAGGTGCCCCCCAAAAATTGTCTTATCTTTAAAGAGAGGATAGGACCACTCTACATCTGTAGTCACAAACCCCTTTTACATTCCTAGCACTGGCTTATTTGTCCTAAAAATGCATTAGACCTCTGGGGTTTTGAGGGTGTTTTTTTAATGTAAATTTCATTGAGCTTGTCAATTTTAATCATTCTTCCTTTTTTTCTCAAAAGAATACCCTTTAGGTTTGGGGGCTCCTAGCTGTGTTTCGTTTGACTTCTATTTCATTGAGTTCCACGCTTTTTAAATTGCCTTTATTCCAGGTGTTTGGTATTCACACCACTGTTCTTTGTTTGTTGTTTCTTCTAACTTCCTAGTCCTTGACTCTTAATCCTTCTTCTTCCCAGTGCGAGTATTGAAGGCTGTAAACTTTTCTCTACTTTTACACCTGCCACATCCAACATGTTTCAACACAGAATTTTCTCATTGTGTAGACGGAAATATGGTATAATTTCCCTTACTATCTATTCTCTAAACAAGTAATTTTAAAGTGGGTTTAAAAATTTTTTAATATGTATAATTTTTCATTGAAACTTTTATTGAGATGATTGGGGATTCCCATGGAATTGTAAGAAAGGATCCAGAGCAATCCCATGTACATCGTGCCCTGTTTTCTCCACGGAAAACATCATGCAGAATTACCACACTAGGTCACAAGTAAGGGATAGAATCCACTGGTCTTATTCAGTTTTCCCCATTTTCATGGTACTCGTGTGTGTGTGTGTGTGTGTGTGCCCGCGCGTTCAGTTCTATGCAGTGTTATCCCCGAGATAGGTTCATGCATCCAACAACAGAGAAGACACCAAGAAGTTCCCACACCCAGGCCCCTTTCTAACCATGCCCACCCTCCCTCTCACCTGCCTTCCCCTCCTACCCCTGGCAGACACTGCCTCCATTTCTAAAGCTTTGCCATTTAAAAGTGTAACGTCAGTGGACTCCTACGGTATGCAGCCTTTTCAGATGGGCCTTTTGCTCCATGCAGTGCCCTGGAGACCTATGTGAGCGGATGCATGGACAGTCCTCTGGTTCCCTCCACTGCTGAGTATTGTTTCAGGGTGTGGACGACCCCAGTTTGTTGAACTGTGCTAAATGTTACCTTGCCATTGGTTTGCAATGTAATTATGTTCACAAAATATATTGTTTCATTGTAAAAAGTGTTTTGGCTTTGAAACATGTTGGGATCTGACTTATAGTCTAAATCCAGGCCAATTTCTGGAAGTGTTCTGTGTATAATTGAAAAGAAAGTGTCTCTGCAATTTTGAGGCCCACAGTTCTGCAGTCCAGGTTTTCGTTAGATCCATTTGTTAATTGTGTTGTTTCAATCTTTTATATATTTGTCAATAAATATGTTTGCATCTTAACTTACTGTGAAAGCTCTGTGAAAATCTCCCAGTATGGTGCTGGGTTTACCTATCTCTCCCTGACATTATAAAATGTGGAGATATGTATGTGCACTCGTATTTAGACCTTTTAATGTTCCCTGATGAATTTCGCCTTTTCATTATAAAGCCACCCTCTTCATTGCTGGTAGCTTTAATTCCATTTTTCACGTAGCTTCGCCAAGATAGCTTTTATCTCATTAGCTCCCAAGACTGTGTCTTTCTCTTTGCTTTCAAATTTTGTTTTCTTATGTTGTAGGCATGTCTCTTGTGTTTATCAGATGTCTGTTTTCCTTAAATCATTGTATTGTCATAGTTATATTTGAATATTTTCTACGTAGTAAAACTTTTTGTTGTGTTATTTTTCTGTTTTATCTGAGTTTTTTGCTTTTTTCCTCTCCTTTCTTTTTCTTGGAAGCAGGATCTGTGTGTGTGTGTGTGTGTGTGTGTGTGTGTGTATGAACCTCATGTCAGAAGAGCCAATACGACACCCAAAGGGACCAGGAGAGGGACAGTTCACTGGAAGCTGGGAAGAATGAATGATGGGCGATGTAGGCCACTTTGAGAGGAACAGTAACCCTCTGTCAAGGGGCACAGCAGCTCAAGGACACCCGAAGTGAGGAAACTTGAGGAATAAGCCCCCTGAGCCCACTCTCCTCCATTCCTTTGATCTCTCATCGCGTCTCCTTACTGCCCAAATTCAGCTGCAAGCCAGTGGGCTCAAGAGATTGAGGGGCAAGCATAAGACATCCAGCATCACTGGCTACATAATTATCCCGATTTATTTTAGAAGCTCAAACAACTTAATCATTACTTCTGTTACTTGATTTATCAGCTTTCCATAACACCTATGGTCTCCTGAACCATACGAGGTGACCAATGAGGTCACTCTTTATTCAGTCTCTAGCTTGCCTTCCCCCCCACCTGCTATTAGGTTATATTATCATTTTTACATAGTTATAGCTCCTAATACATACTGCTTACCCCATAACCATCATTTCTACAGTCATCTTAGCCTTACTACTAACTGTATAAGGTTTCAAAAGAGACTCATCACCAGCTTACTTATACATCTTCTTTACTCAGCTCCTAGCTGTCTGACTTCAGTCTTCAGGAAAGTTGATGGGCGTTTTCCTGCCTGAGAAAAGCTCTGTTCTTTACTTTGAACTCAAATGATCATTTAGCTGGGTATAAAATTACTGTGTGACATTTTCTTTCATTGAAATCTTTGTGAACGTTGCTCCACACTCTTCCAACATTGAAGGCTCCTATAGGGAAGTCCTGAGAAAGCTCAACATTTCCCCCTAATATGTGAGGATACCTGGGGGGAAATAGGTGGAGAGGTTGTCTTACAAGTCCTGGGATCTCAGGTCCTCCTCATCAGGGCTCACAGTTTTATGCATGCTGGAAATCTTCCTTGTCTCATATAGCTCTCCTATTCTTTCTTATATTCAATACTTAAACAAATTATTTCATTTTTCTCAAGTTTTTCATGTTTATTTCTCCCTGGCTATGGCCGTTTGTTCTCAAGAAGCTTCAAATATGGACTTTTCAGTGATGGACTTTTCTACTGCCCTCTCCCATTCCTTGCCAAGGTCTAATCTATTTTCATCTCTTTTTTCAATTTTATTATTGGTTTCATTGTTCTTTTGTGTCTTGGTTTTAAGTTACTGATTCGTCACAACGTTTGTTGTTGTTGTTGTTGTTTAACCAGGGTCTTTAAATTCATGAGATATCATCTTTCCTTGTTAATATTTTTTGTTATTGGTTTTCTGGTAAAATTTTTCTGGTGTAAATTTTTACTTTCCTTCTCAATATCAACCTTAATTTTTCTTTTTCTTTTTTTTTTTTTTAATTTGAATGAGGAGTGACAATTCCAAGGTAGACATCTGTAGAGGGACAGTGTGGCCCGGGGTCCATGGTGCGTACCTGGCTAAGTCCTGAGTGATACAGGGTGTGTGTACAGGCACATGTGTGGCTGGTCAGAACGGGGCTTCCTCTCTCGACATCGGTGGTTTCAAAGCCATTTCTCACCTATAACCTTCCTTCCTTTGATCACATGTCGGACTGGCAACTTCTTGCAAAGCGGACAGATGGTGTTTTCCTTTGTTTACCCCAAATGTTGTGACCTTTATGGTGTCAGGAGTTTAAGGAGAGCCTGTGTAGCCAGCCCAGGGCTTCTTTGTATCATTTTCCATGAGTATCTGCCCCTCCCTGTGCCAATTGCTTTGGAAAATGTGTGCTGTGTGGGGTCCCCTGAGGTCTGGAGAAGGGGGTGGGCAGGTGCTGTGTGGGCTCCCCGGAGGTCTGCAGAAGCAGGTGGGCAGGGCATCTCTGGCCCTCTCTAGTTGCTGCCCTTTGCAGTGATTAAATATTATAAACACAATGATGCCTCCTCACTGCAGGAGGCTCTGTTTCTGCTTCTTTCCCAGCCTCCTTGTTTTCATTTGCATGAGAAGAGAAGGCGGCCACTGCAGCGGTGACCCACAGAGCGGAACGTGTACGGGACGTTTATTACACATTTTCACGTGTGTCGGGAGGTTCTAGGAGGGTCTTCCAGAACTCAGAGTTAGAGGAGAGGACCCAGAGTGTCCCTGCGCACCCCAGGCTTGGGCACTGAGGGTGCAGGAAGGGTCACAAGGACCCAAACCTGCTCCTTCCTGACACCGAAGTCGCTGTGGAATGGGAAGAGGCCCCGGGCAAAACAGAAGGGACCAGGGGGTGGGGGAAGAGCGCTGACGTGAGACCTGAAGGAAAGGCATTCTGGGGCCGACTGGCCTCAGTAGACTGGAGCACAGGTGCAAAGGCTCCAGGAAGAAGGGAGCCCTCTGTGCTCCAGGTTCGCGATGGGGGTGGATGCATGGAGGGTTCACAGGGAGGGCAGTGGGGGTGAGGCCAGAGACCCTCTGGGGGCCGGGACCACGCAGGACTGTGGCTGTTTCCCTGCATGAGCAGAGCCAGGGCGGGGCTGGAAGCAGAGAAGCCGTGTGCCCTGGCTTGGGTGCACAGGCTCACGGCTGCGTGGGGTCACAGACCTCGAGGACGCCCGGGAGGCACAGGGAGCCCATGGCAGGGGCCCCTGCACCCCAGCTGAACCCCCCAGGCGACCGTTCCCGAAGACGGCGCTGTGCGCTCAATGACCAGTGCCAGGGACACCGCCCCCACCAGGGATCGCGGGCCTGAGGACGGCAAGGGACAGGGAGCAGCTCCCTGAGCCGGGACAGATGTGGACGTGGGGGAGATTTATCCATCCGTTCCCGCGGCGAGGCGCCCACTTACCATGCGATGGTAGCTGATGTAAAATCATAAAATGGGTCATTTGCCTTTATTTTCCTGTAACCTTGGACTTTGCAAAACTCTCTGAATAACTTACTTGAAAGGTAACCGAACATCAGCAAAATGTCGGGCTCAGCGGCGTCCCCTGGCCCCCTGTCTGGCCCCCTCTTCCCATGCAGGTGGAGCTGTTGCCTTAGGTCCTGGCGCTGGGGTGGGCGCACCTGCTGGCCTCCCTTCTTCTTCTAGGACCCCAGAGGTGGCCCCGTCTCATTGGGGACAGAGGGCGGCGCCCGGGGCCAGCACTCGGCCCTCACCTTGTTTCACCTGAGCGACAGCCTTCCAGGCAGCACCACTTGGCCTCGGGTTTACAGAGGAGGAGAAGGGGGTTTTCCAGAGGTGTGTGGAAGCCCCCTCCAGGCCACACGACCGGCTTGGACCCAACTGGTTTGCACCCAGTCAGTGGGATGACAGAGCCCTGCTGAGCCCGTCTGTGCAAGGAGCAGCCTGTGAGTGAGCCGGGACGTGGGCTCGGAGGACTCCACCAGCTGGGGTCTCCAGGGAAATGGGGCCCATAGGAGCCGTGCGGATTTAAGTCAGAGCAAGTTCATTACAGGAGCGGCTCCCCATCCGCCCTTGGGAGATGCCAGAGAGCCCGCGGCCGAGCTCGGTCCGTGTCCGGGGAGGGGGAGGGTGGTGTCTGGGCTCAGGCAGAGGGAGGGGATTCAGACCCTCCATGGATGGGGTACGCCCCCACCCCCCCAGCCCCGGTCAGGCCCCTGCTGCCCCCAGGTCACTAAGTCAGCCTCTCACCTCTTCTGGAAACACCTGCACAGGCACCCCGGATGATGGGTGCCAGGTGTCAAGGCATCCCATGGCCCTGTCCGCTTGACATGCAGAATGAACCATCACAGTGACCAAGCGGCCACAAGGCCCAATTGAGGAGGAAGAGAAAGGAACAGAAGAAAAGGGACAGGATTGACTGTTTGCGGGACCAAACCGGAAACAGTTTCCTAAGCATCAGGCTGAGCTGGAAAGAAAGATGTGTTAGTTTCTGGGGACTGTGTGACCAATGCCACCAAGCAGGAGGCTGTGACAGCCGAGGGGCTTTGTTCTCCAGGCCCTGGAGGCTGGGGTCCCAGGTCCAGGCCTGGGTGGGGCTGGTCCCTCCCTCGGCCTCACACGGTCCTGCGTGTCTGTGTCCTGTCCCCTCTTCCATAAGGACAGCGGTCACTTGGGACCGGGCCACCCCTATGCCCCTTCACCTTACTCACCTCTGTAAAGACCCTGGCAAACACAGTCACGTCCTGAGGCCCAGCTCGGCCCTGAAACAGCTCCACACCGCTGCCTCCGGGTGTTCAGGCCGCCTCGGCAGACCCTGGTGAGGCTCCAGACCTGACGCTTGACCTTGACTCTGACCGGTGGCTTCCAGAGTCTAATTCCCCCCACAGGCTCTCCCTGGAGGAACCAAGGCCTGTGCGGGTGGAATGCACCCACGCTGGGATGAGACGGAGAGGGACACAGTCCCTGGGGCCCCGGTGCCCCGCGAAGAACGCTGGGCTGTCTGTCCACCCGCTCTTTGTTGCGACTTTATTTTCCCACCATGACGGTGGTTTTGTTTCTGTGGTAACAAGGATCCCAGCAAAGCCGCCTGACAGCAAAGGGCCTCCTCCGTGTCCTCTAACCTCCCCGCTGACTGTGGGGCCCCAGGCGTGGACGAGGGACGGCGCGTGCCCAGCGTCCATCTGGCTGCCACGTCCACGCTTGTCAAGAACCAGCACGCGGCTCCCTCTTTAACTTGACTCCAAGGCAATGTAATTATCAAACAATAAGTGTTTAGAAATGAACAGGAGGAAATGGAGACCAGCCTCGCCCGGCCCCTCTGGGAACCGAGGACAGTGAGGGACGCAGGAGGGCACATCCGGGACACGTGCCATCGCGGCTCGGCACCAGGTCTCACTGCTGGTCACGGCCCTGAGTGGGGACCCGCCAAGGGCACGTCGGCGTCAGCGGCCAAATGTGGCATCTAGCGATTCACCGCGAATCTAGGAAAAGTGGGATTAGTCCTAAAACCGCACTGCCGTGTGGAAAAAGCAGGACACCCAGAGTACGCACGTGGGCTTCTGTTTTCACAAAGTTCACAAGGAGGCAGAACCAGGCTTTGCTTCCCAGAATGGAAAACAAGCAAGTTGTGGCCATGAAGCTGGGAGACTGGGTAACCCCTGGGGGCAGGAAGGTGGCCGAGCCTGGGAGGGGAGGGGGCAGCGGCGTGGGAGGGGGGCACACCTGTGAGGCCCTCGGACCGCCTGGGGCCCCCGGAAACCCTGACCACCCCCGGCGTGGGCTCTGCAGCCCCGGTGAGTTACTGACATGCTGACGTCCTCTTGGACTTTCCCCTTCAGTCAAGCGTGGGGACAAGGAGTGTCCCTCCCACACGCGTCAGCCACTGGGAGCCACGGCGAGCTCCTGGTGTGATGGGATCGCGTACCGAGAGGGACACACTGGAGTTCTGAGCCCGGCGCCTGTGAATGAGACTGATGAGGTTTTTTAGGGTGATGGGGGTTCCCGGGGTGAGGAGCCGACGGCCAAGAAGGAATTCTTGAAGACGTCTTTGGTGCAAAAAGGCAATTTTATCAAAGCCCGGGGACAGGACCCGTGGGCAGAAAGAGCCGTCCAGGGACCATGAGGAGAGGCTGGTTATATACTGTGGGGTCGGGGGAGGTAAAGTCCGGGGGAAGTTTCCAGGGACATTTTCACCTGCTAAAGACTCCCAGGGCACCGGAGGCCTAGCTGTTGTCAAGCCAGGATGGTTTTTCCCTCCAGCAAAGCATCAGGGCTGAGACAGCAGGAAATCCCGCAGAAACGTGTTACTCTGCTGCCCCAGTATCTGCCAAGGGGCTGCAGCCTAGAAGGAAATTGAGTTCTATCTGCCATTTCCCTCTGCCTTTGTTCCCACATCAGGACCTTACTGGGAAACACCCCTGCGGCTGTGAGCGGGTTCAGGTAAGGTCCAGGAGACTGGAGCAGGGGGGGTGCTGAGCTCCAGGACGGGCCCTCTCGGGAGGGGTGACGAGCTGTGGGCCCAGAAGCACCTGCACCACGGGAGCCGGGAAGAGACAGCGAGGGGACCTCCCCGGAGCCCTCGGAGAGAACGCAGCGCTGCGCACGCCTTGACCTCAGCCTTCCGGCCGCCAGAACCAGGCAGGAATAAATCCCGCGTGTCGCAAGCCACCCAGTTTGTGCCCGTGGGACCACCAGCCCGTGGAAACCAACACCTTGTGGGCAAAACCTTCTTTGTCTCGCTTCCCACCGTGATCTCAGCACCTAGAATTTTCCAGGCGCACAGTAGGCCCCCCATCGGTGTCTGTTGGGTGAGCGGACGGGCGGGGTGCATAGGGCTTTGTATCTGCGCTTTCCGGTCGACTGTGTGTCGGGCCTTGTTCCGCGTGAATGGACAGAAATGCATCCTCAATTGAAGAAGGCGGACGAGAGTCCGTCGAAGGGCCCGCAGCCCCTTATGTGCTGCAGCGACGCGGCCCCTCTGTCGCGATGACCGCGTTGTGGGGAATCTATTGGCACGTGACCTCCCGCATCTCACTTAATAATCCCGTCAGGACGAACCCTTGGCGGGACGTTGGGCGAAGAGTATAAAAGCTCTGTGCGTTTCTACATTTGCAGCACGTTGCTGAACCCCCTCCAGGAAAACAGGATCTTTTCAGAAGCCCACCAGCCCAGGGGAGAGGGCCCGCCTTTCCCACACTGCTGCCCAAACCAGGGATTATATCTTCTTTTTAATCTTTGCCAATTTGCTGAACAGAAAAAGGTATCAATCGTTTTTTTGTTGTTTGGATTTGCATATCTTTGATTACGATTGAGTTTGAACATCTTTTCATATGTTTATTGGCCATTTATGTAAATAAGTCTTTAACATTTAGGAAGCCATTTAAAATGCCAGGCGGCCTCCTCCAGTATCTGGGGCTCTCAGGATGGGGGTCAGGCTGGAGGACCAGTGAGGCTCCCGCCCCAGGGCAGAGGCCAGGCCTGGCGATCCCGAGGCCCATCCCAGCAGGCCCCCCCAGCCCGTCCCATGTCCCCCTTACAGTGTTCCCCAAGCCACGCCCCTGTACCCCCCTCCCCCGTGTCTCCCCGGTACCCTGTCCCCTCTGGTCCTGCTGATGGACGGCTGCCACTTGGCCAGGCCTCAGCCCGGAGAGATTTGCATGTTAACGAGAGCTCTGCTCCAGGCTCTCAAGTCCAAGACCAACCTGAGCCCAGGGAGGCTCAGCTCTGAAGCCTTTAAAAGCTAAATCTCCCAAAAGCAAATGCTCGGTGGCCGCCAGTGCCCTGCGGTAGGCCTCCACCTGGCCTCCTCCGTGAGCTGCTCACTGTTGGGGCAGAGGCTGGAGCCTCGCTGCCCCGTCCCCAATTCAGAGCCGGGCCTAGTGGCCTTGCAGTCTAGGGCGCGAATTGAACCCAGTGCGGGGGAAGTTAAGGCAGCAGCGGAAAGCCTGACCCTCAGGCCTTTGAGACCCTCCCTCCTGACCCTCCTGACCCTCCCCACGCCAAGCCCTCCTCCGGCCCCTCCCAGCTCAGTGCGTTTCCTTCACCTTCCTTCTCTGTCCGACCGCTAAATCATTGTGCTGTTCAAGTTTTATTTTCTGATTAGTCGCATAGAGCTCATTAAATGGAAGATAGGGCTTTTCATAAAACACATAGAGGAATCTTGGATTATTAATTCCAAAATTAAAAAAATAATAATCCCAGTGATGAAACACATTGTGCATAAAACTCATCCCGTGTCTGAGGATAGTGGGTTTACAACCTTGGGGACCCCGGGGACCGTGTCCGTCGCTGGGCCTGACCTCGAGGGGCCACTAGAGCGACGGGCCGTCCCACAGGACTGGTTCCACCGAGCCTGCCCAGTGGCCGCTGGACCAGGCTCCGGTAAGGGAGCCTCCAGATTCCAGCTTGTCCCCCCACTGGCTCCATCTGACGTGTCCTGGGGGCCCAGGCCATGAGTATCGCCCACGCCTGGGGCGGACCACCATCTCCCAGCTGAGGACCACAGTTTGGGCGACTCCCACGGGGGTTGGTCTGTCAACCTGCAGAACCCACCCCCCTCCTCGGTCTGTCGGGGCTGGGAGCTCTGTCTGCAGCGGCCTTCTGGGCGACGTCCCTGCGGGCCTGGATGATGAGCTCGTGTGCTGTGAATTAATGTCCCCGCATTTGGGAAGACGCCCAGAAAATGGCATGACTGAGCCAACTACAGGCACGGGGAGGGGGTGCGTACAAGGGGCCAGGGCCTTCCAGGCCCCTTTTGGTGATGATGTCCTTCCACGGAGGGGCCGCTGCAGATCAGAAAAGGGTTCCGTGTCCTTGTGGGACATCCCCAGGTCCCTCTTTGTGCCCTGGGTTTGGAAAGAGGTCCTGACCTAAGGAAATGCTCACCAGACATTGTAAGGTCAGTGGGACCACTGACTTCCACCTGGTTCAGGAAACAAAGAGTGGGGGGGGCCCCGGGGGGGGGGGAGAGGCTGCCTGCACGTGGGTGGAAGACCACCCACCCCTCCCTGGGAGGGGGTCCGCTGCCCCCCCGGTCCTGCTGTCTGTGCAGATCTTCTCTAAGCTTGAAATCATTTCAGATAAAAAGCCAACCAGTGAAATCAACCTGGCGGGGCGTGTGTGGTGTTGGGAAGGGGCAGGTGTGTGACGGTCAGAGTGAGTTTGGTGCTGGCCCCACGGCTTGACACGCAGGGCTCCCTAGTGTCTCCTGGCCTTGGGTCCCAGCGCCCTTCCTCGGGGGACCGTGCATCCCATTACCGCCTCTGTCCGGCCTCCAGCCTGAATTGTGTCCCCTCCCCCCAGCCTGCACACGGAAAGCCTGACCCCAGGGTGGCCGTGTGGAGGCAGGACCTTCAGGAGCTCACTGGGGTGAGATGAGGTCGTGGATGGGGTGGCCCCGGTCCTGCAAGACTGGGTCCCCGTAGGCAGAGCGAGAGCCTAGGGCTCCGTCTCGGCCACGTGGGCACAGAGGGGAGGCGGCCGGCCCGGGGAAGGCCCTGCTCACCCCAGACCTGCCCTTTCATCTTGGCCTTGGCCTCCAGGACTCCGCCTGCTCTCTGCTATTTTCTCCGTGGCTCGAGAGGACTAACACCGAGGCCCGGAGCCCTGGCCACACGCTGAGCCACCCTGCACTTCTGAACTGGAGGGGTCAAGTGTGTCTGCCCCGCCCCCCCCCAAAAAAGGACCCCAGGTCCGGAGCACTCTCCTGCCTTGCTTCCTTTCTCCCGCATCCACGGAGGGGTCCAGGCACAGGGCAGGCAGGAAGTACCGGGAGGCCCAGCATGGTAACCGGGGTGTGCTGGGCCAGCAAGGGTCCCAGCACGGTGACAGTGACCAGGGTGTACTGGGCCAGTGAGGACAGGGGTCCCAACATGGTGACGGTGACCGGTGTGCCGAGCCAGCGAGGGCTGCTGCATGGAACGCTCCTGGAGGGAACCTGCTCACAGATGGGCCCTGGGAATGGCAGACAGCAGAGAGGAAGGGCCAGGGTACAGAAGGACAGCGGGGCGGGGCGGGCAGGTCAGTTCCCGCCAGGGTGCTTAGAGGGCAGGCCTCGTCCCTGGAGGCAGAAGCAGTTCTCTGATCACAAATCACACCGTGTCCCTAAAACAGCAGTCGTCGCCAGAACTTCTGGGGTTTTCCTTTCCTCAGTTTACCCTCTGCTTCCCAGTGTGGTGGGCTTGGTCAGGGCTCGTGTGGAAGGCCGACAGGGCAGCGGTCACAGCATTCTGACCATCGATGCAGTGGGCACTTGGGTCGAGGAGACACATCAGATGGGCGACCCCTGCCTCGCAGTCCCAGGACCCCACACAGGGTAAGGCTGGCCCTCGAAATGCCCCATCCCTCCCACCAGAGGCTCCTGGAGGCGGGGCCACAGGTGACTGGGCACCTGAGCCCTGAGGAAGGGGGGGCTGTGGCAAGGTCTGCCTGGCGGGGGAGGGGCTGGTTTCTCACCCCGGGGAAGCTGGTGTCATTGTCATGGAGACTACCCATCGGGCCCAGGGGCAGAGTGGCCTGGGCCATCCAGCTCACTACTTACAGCCGGGAGCAGGTCTCTGCTAATCATTTACAGGCACAGGAGACGCTTCCTCTCAGAATAAAAGTGCCAGGTATGGATTTTCCGTCATTGCCGGCGGAGGCCTGGCCTCCCAGGAAGAGCTGAAGGTGAACCATTTATAGAAAGCTTTTGGGGGGGGGAGGTCCCTACCCAGAGGCCGCCTCCAAGGGGAGGGGTTCATCTCTGTCACCCCTGCCCTGATGTCCATTTAACGCCCTAAATGGCTGGAATAAATTAGCTGTGCTTAATAGCCTTCCCGGGCACTGGGCCCGATGGGGGATGGGGGGGCTCCTCGGGCCCAAGGGGGGCAGGTGACCCCAGAGCTCAGGCCAGTGGACAGGAAGCCACATGCCACCCCTGCCTGCAGACTGAGGCCTGCGAGAGGTTCAGAGCCTCGCTCTGCCTTTGGGGTCTGTGGCCTCAGTGACCTCCTAAGGGGTGCAGAAGGCCCCAGGAGCAGGCCCTTGGCATGACCTCCCGGCCCAGACACAGATGGAAGGGACGCTGTTGCCATCAGTGTGGCAGACGGGACTGCGGCCAACACTCACGGAGGGCAGGGCCGCCCTTCTCGCTGGGGTTCCCGCGGGCTCCCTCGGGTCTCTGTCTGCTGGCTGGGGTGGGGTCTCTGAGACAGAACGCCCGGTGCTCACCCTCAGGTGGGAAGAGACACTTCTTGGAGCTGCCCTCCGTGGGCGCTGCGTCTGAAGACGGAGTCTGAGGACTCAGGGACAGTGTGGCTCACAAACCCACTGGTGATCGCAGCGCTCCTAAGGCCGTGGGCACCGTGATCGTGGAGAGCTCAGCAGGCTGGGCCCCGTCCGAGGGTCCAGACATGGGACAGGGACACCGGGAACAGAGGAGCACCAGTGGGTCAGCGCCCCGAGACAGAGCAGGTGGCGGGGAGGGGCCGAGCCGCGGCCAGACGCCTGGGAGAGTCAGGAGGCTCCGCCTTCCTCCAGGGTGACCGGGAGGAGGAGACGGGAGAAGGAGCAGGGACCGTGTGCGTGTACGTGAGTGCGTGTGGGTAACGCCAGATCCAGGTGGGCCGGGTGGGAGGAGGTCACTGCTTCCTGACTCGGGAGAAGGAAACTGCATCCTGAGCAGGGAGGGGGCGGAGGGGACCAAGGGCTCATTCATTGTCTTGAGCCACCGGGTGGGTGGGGCTGTGCGGAGTAGGCAGGTCTAGGTTCAAGGGGACTTTCGGACACGGTGGAGGAACTTAAAGCCGTCCCTCAGCTCGGGGCTGACCCTGTCAGCTAAGGGAAACTGAGGCACGGGTGGGGAAGTCCCCACTGCCAGTGTAGGCCACCTGCCAAGGCCCCCCGGGCCTCAGTGGGTCCCCGCCCCACCCTTCCTGGGCAGCAGACTCTTCCTAGGGCTCCTGCTCCCCCCCACCGCCCGTACTTCTCTGTCTTTGAACAGGACACCTGTGGGTTCTGGGCGACCCATACATCAGTCCCAGGAGCTGGCGGTCACCCAGGAGGTCAGTGACCTGGGGGGTGTCCCTGAGGCCTGTGGCCCTCATTCCATCCCAGGACATCCGGGTGAATGTAATCTCACGGGCCTGAGGAAGCAGCGAACGGAGACCACACCGAGGTGGAGGTTCCCTTTTGCAGAACGTGGTCCCGGGTCGGGTTTGGAGTTGTGGGGGGAGGGGGGGAGCCCCTGGCCTGATGCCCAGGGAGGAGAGCCAGGCCCTGACACTGAACGTGGGAAGAAGTCAACTCCGCAAGCTCCTTAGAATCTTTAGCGGTCTACACTGAACACACTGGACCTTGCAAAGGAGCAAAGGGGCCCGTGAGCGCTAACTGGGGCTCTGCCCGGAAGGGGCTTAGAAGGGGAGCAAACAGGGCCCGGGGTGGGGAGCGGGGGGCTTTCCCTGGGGGCTCTGACCTCTGGGCCACTGTCTGCAGGTTATTCTCTCCTCTTCTGTCCCCCGGGAACCCACATGTGCGCACACACGCGCGTGCACGTGATCTTTCTCCCGGGTACAGAGCTCAGCCCTCAGAGTCAGGTGGGCGTGAAGATAACTTTTCTTTTCTACCCTTCGTTGTAAGATTGAACCCAAGTCCAGTGCTGTCGGGCTGCTGGGAACGGTATGATCCAATTTCTGGAACCGTGCCCCTGACCTGGGGCCAGAGCCAAGTCGTGGACAGGGCGTGGTGGCCAGGAGGAGTCCACGGTGGTTGCCGTGGGGACACCGTGTCCCTGTGCCCCCTTGGTCTGCCAACGCCGAGGCTCTGGAGTCCTCTGTGAGACCACGGGTCCCTCTGTCCGGGCTCCCTGGACGTGTCCTCCCTGCCGGGCGGGCGTGTCCTCTGCATCGGGGACCCGTGTCATGTCTGTGACTCTGTGTCGTAGGCTTCTGGTCCTCACTCTCTTCCACGTCACACTGGCCTCGCTGGCCAGTCATCTCTCATCCTCGCCGACTTCGAGGTCCTTAGAAAATCATCTGGACCCAGAGGTCCGGCCGTATGCGATTCTAGCCTCCACATGCAGTCCCAGGGGAAATGGACGAGCTGGTGGTCTGTGCTTGGTGGTCCTTGTCGGGAGGGACGAGGCGCTGGGAAGAGAGAGACCCTCCCTCCCTGCCTCCCACGCCCCGGGTGACACCACTTCCCCGGAGAGCTGAAGACACAGGGAGCCCACGTGCTAATTCCAGCCAGCCGCACGTGGCCGCCTCGGTTTCCTCATCTGCAAACTGGAGACGTGTGTGCTGACCATCTCGGGTGAGAAGCCTGCGCCGGGCTCACAGCGGGCGCCAGGCTCTGTGTCTGGCCCCTGGGGGAGCGGTTCACAGCTAGGCCAGCAGACACAGCACCCCGGGCCTGGCCGAGCCCAGGGACAGTCAGCACGGCCCCCAGGAGGCCAGCCACCTACAGACGAATGGTGCTCAGCACATTTCGAGCCCGGGCTTGGGTGAGCTGGGAGCCGAGAGCCTGAAGCCGGGCTGGGGGGTGGGGGGCACTGGAAGAGCTGGTTCCTCGGATGAGAGTCAGCGGCCGACCTCTCGGGACTCCTGCGCTGACATCCTGATGGTGTGGAGGCCGCGACGGCCGTCCGGTCCGGGCACGGGCTCCCTGACCCGCCACGCTCAGCGGCCAGCTGACACGTCACCCTGCCGGGAGGTCAGGGTTTTCAACGTGGTGGCTTTGCAGCTGGCCGTGCCCCCACCTCCCAAGGCCCAGTGAGGGGCACAGGGACAGAAGGAGGAATCAGCCTGAGCTCTAGCAGCGCCCCCTCCCCAGCTGGATCTGCCGCGGGGACGTGTCCTTGCTGCCTCCGGTGAGGCGCAGTGGTTCCGGGTGGCCGAGCCTGTTGGCAGATGATGTCGATCCGCTGTGTCCTTGGCCTCCGCTCCTGTCCACCTGCGGGACACGAGTGTTGATCGAGGTGAGCCAGTTCTCCGAGGCCTCGTGCGCTTGCGGGGACCGTCCGGGCTGTGGGGGCGGGCGCACCAGAAATGGCCACTCGGTGGAGGACAGGTGCTCCCCGGAACTTTCTGGTTCTCTGGGACGCTGCCCGGTGCGGCCCCTGGCCCACGCCCACAGCCGGGATCCGACCCTGCCGCTCAGCCCTGCGCGGTGCCCACCGAGAGCGGGCGGGAACTGGCGCCATTCCTGGACCATCGTGTACTTTGAGCAGCTGCAACGATTAGCCAGGACGCAGCGCCCTGCGCGCAGGGACCTGGCGAGCACGTGGCCACCTGGGTGCAATTTCTGCTCGGCGCCTGGAAGGCGTGGGTTTTCCGTCATTCACACGGCGGCCTAGCGCCTGCTTTTGCGCCTGGGGTGAACCCCGCGTCTCCTGAGAGGGCAGGGAGGGGTCCCCGCCACGGTGAGGGGCTGCGAGGAGGCCACCAAGCCCTGTGCTCGGCCAGGTGCTCCGAAGCGCTGGGCGCCCCTCGCCTGCCGGGCGCTGTCAGGACTCGGGATGAGCAGCAGGCCCCAGTGGAGTCCGGGGTGAGGGGTGAGGGGCGAGGGGTGAGGGGCGAGGGGCGAGGGGCGAGGGGCGAGGGGTGAGGGGCGAGGGGCGAGGGCGGGGAGTGGGGAGCCAGCAGCGGTGGTAGGGGTGGTGTGGTGGGTTCGGGTGAAGCCAGACTGCGGTGGAGCTGGGGCGTCGCTGGGACCGTGGGTGGGAGTCCTCAGGGTGGGGCCCGGCTGGGGGACGAGGGCAGGAGGTGAGTGAGGCGGGGCCCCGGGTGTCTGTCCCCGATCACCCAGGACAGCTTCTCCTGCGGCTCCTCGGGGCCGGGACGGCCTCTCCGGCCGTCCTTGTCCCCACGAGCTCCCCAGTTTTGGGGGAGGACGGGGCAGGTGTTCCGGGGACCGGCCTCTCCTGGAATTTGTCAGGCGCCGTTCTCACTGGGGTGGTGGCTATTCTGAGGGAGGCCGGGCCGCCCCAGGGATGCGTGTGGTCAGCTGACTGGCCCCCGTGGTGCCCGTCCTGGTCACACGGCGGGGACGGGTCTGTCGTCCTCTTCCCCTTTCATCCCGTCCTCTCTGGAGGGGGTCTGTGTGCACGGACACGGGGCAGGGGGGTTCCGTCACAGCTCCTCCCGCGCGGGTGTCCACACAGATTACTTGTGACTGTTGTGCACAGAGACTTGTGTCTTTTCTCTTATTTATTTCATCACTTATTTACATCACTATGAATTCATGGATATACGTTCAGACTGAGGCCATGGTCCCCTGCGGCTTTGTTGTGGGGTCACATTGCCCTGGCTTTGGCCACTGGGTGTCTGTTCCCTCGTCTCCTGTGTCCCTTTAACATATGCTCAGCCCTGCGTTTCCTCCCTCCCTCCTTCCCTCCCGTTTCCTTCCTCCCTTCCTTCCTCCTTCCCTCCCCGCTTCCTTCCTTCCTCCCTCCCTCCTTCCCTCCCCTTTTCCTTCCTCCCTCCCTCCCTTCTTCCTTCCCCCTTTCTTTCCTCCCTCCCCCCTCCTTCCGTCCCCCCTTCCTTCCTTCCTTCCTCCCTCCCTCCCTTCTTCCTTCCCCCTTCTTTCCTTCCTCCCTCCCTCCTTCCCTCCCCCTTCCTCCCTTCCCTCCCTCCTTCCCCCCTTCCTTCCTTCCTTCCTTCCTTCCTTCCTTCCTTCCTCCCTCCCTCCCTCCTTCCCTCCCCCTTCCTCCCTTCCCTCCCTCCTTCCCCCCCTTCTTTCCTTCCTTCCTTCCTTCCTCCCTCCCTCCCTTCTTCCTTCCCCCCTTCTTTCCTTCCTCCCTCCCTCCCTTCTTCCTTCCCCCTTTCTTTCCTTCCTCCCTCCCTCCCTTCTTCCCTCCCCCCTTCTTTCCTTCCTTCCTTCCTCCCTTCTTCCCTCCCCCCTTCCTTCCTTCCTTCCTTTCTCCCTCCCTCCCTTCTTCCCTCCCCCCTTCTTTCCTTCCTTCCTTCCTCCCTCCTTCCCTCCCCCCTTCCTCCCTTCCCTCCCTCCTTCCCCCCTCCCTCCCCCCTTCCCTCCCCCCTTCCTTCCTTCCTTCCCTCCACCCCCTCCCCCTCCCTCCCTCCCTCCTCCTCACCACCTCCTTACTTTTTCTCACTATAAGATGCTCCAGGCTGATTATTTCCCCCACCCCTGGTCCTACAAGCAGCCATTCCCCCAGAAGCCGGCTCCTCCATGTGGGAAGCACTGGTGGAAATCGAGGTGCAGGTGAGGACACTGCCGCTGGGGCCTCCCCACTTCCAGGTTCCCGCACAGCAAGGAGGTTGCCGCACAGATGCACCTGTGTACGTGACTGTCCCCAGGAATATTCGGGTAAGGACGAGCTCACGCTTCACGTGTCCACACGAGGCCATCACCGCGTGGACGGCCCCTCCCGCCCCTCCCCCAGGGAGCCGGGGCCCCGCCGGCCTCCCTGAGCTAGTCCCATGGTCCACAGCTCACGCCTCGTGCCTCGTCCTGCAGACACGACCTCAGGAGCCCGAGGACGGCGCTCCTTCCCGCCTGTGGTCCCGCAGGCCCCCCCGCCCCCCAAGTTCTCCGGTGCGCACCCGTGTCCCCACGGCCCCTCCAGAGATGGACTGTCACCTTGTGTGATTCATCAGGACACAGCGAGGGCCCCACGCGGCTGTGTGCGTCTCCTCCCGGAACCCCCATCGCGGACGTCGGTGTCACCATGCTCTTTTGCTTTGGGACTCCCCAGCCACAAACGCCGGGGCCTCTGCTCACACGTGCTCTCCCTCCGCACCTCTTCTCGGTGAGGCTCTACTCAGGGCCTTTGCTTGGTTTTCAGCTGCGTGACGTTCTGATTGCTGAGGTCAAGATTCCTCGTGTTCTTGGGGCCACGAGGCCCTTGTCGGGGATGCGTTCCCCAGATGTGTCCCTCCGCGTGTGGCTTCTCTCGTATGGGTCATCACAGGGTCTTTGGCAGAAAAGAGTTTCCATCTGAGTGAAGTCCAACTTGGTAACCTTTCCCGCAAGGCTCGTGTTTCCCGTGTCCCATCTAAAGACTCATCACCCGGGCGCCTGGGGGGCTCAGTCCGTCGAGCTCAGACTCGGGCTCAGGTCGTGATCTCGCGGTCCGTGAGTTCGAGGCCCGCATCAGGCTCTGTGCTGACGGCTCGGAGCCTGGAGCCTGCTTCGGATTCTGTGTCTCCCTCTCTCTCTGCCCCTCCCCCGCTCACGCTCTGTGTCTCTCTCTCAAAAATGAATAAACATTAAAAAAACAAATTAAAGACTCATCGCCACACGCGGCCAGTCACGCTTCGTCCTGTGATGTCTTCCGCGAGTTGTGTGGGACCTAACATTCGGGTTGGGGATTTCAGAGGAACAGGAAACAAGACTGAGCTGTTCACCAGGCCACGTAGACAGAGGAGGGAGGGAGGGGCTGCAGTCGAGATGCTTTTCCGGTTTTCGGTCAACATGTCTAATCCCAGAAGGCCCTGCCTGTCGAGGACTGTCGCTCTGTGAGGTTTCGTGAACCACCCGTCAGGCCAGGTTCCTGCGTGTTCCCTGGCGTTGCCCCCACTCGGGTCTGCACGGCCGTGACCTCCGACACCTGGATCCGTCTTGCCTCCTCCTCCTGTAATCAGGATTGTATGGCACCTGCCCGTTTCTCCTCTTTCCAGCTCCACAGGCTGGGGGCTCACTGGGCAAGACCAGGAACACGGCGCATTCCTCCCTGGCCTGCCAGCGTTCGGGGCCCCTGGAGCAGGGCTGCAGGGACGCCACGTGGGGCCTCCGCGCCCCGGGCAGGACCTACCGCATCCCGCAGCCGTGGAGAGCGTCTGCTCCGCTGTCGTTGCCTTGGACGCGCTCCATGGAGTAGGGCACATGTTTATTTTTCTCTTCGGGAAACACGCTAATGCATTAAGGAGGTTCCGATGACAAGCAATTAGCTGCGGCTGAGGTGCTCGGAGGCACTGATTTTCGTGAGGCTGGCATCCGTCCCGTCCACCCGGGGCTCGGTCCATATGTCTGTCTGCTTCGTTCTGTGTGTCTGCCTGTGCCGCAGGCAGGAGACGAGTGTCCCCGAGGACAGGAAGAGCCTCCGTCCTGCAGACCGGGCCTGGCCTCGGGGTTCCTGTGGGCCCCGATTTGGGCTTCCCTCCCCCGTGGACCCGCTTTGGAGACTAAATTAAAGGCCGTCCATTGAACCCCCACTGCACAGTCCCCTTTGGACTCCTGGTGGATTGGCGGTGAGCAGACCCCGGGACTGGGACCCAGGGCGTGAATTCCTTCTCAAAGGAAACACAGTGTAGGGTCTTACGAGCCACCGGCTGGCGGGTCATCAACTGAAGGCCGCGGGGCCAGCGCTGGAGCTGGGCGGGCGGGTCCAAGGAGCCCCTAGGAAATTCCTGGTGGCTGTGGGAGGGAGGGTCATCATGCAGCCGCAGCCCCCAAGCTCCGAGGCCACGTCCCCAGGACTGTGTCCCCCCAGAGCTGCCCAGCCACCCACCCCACGGGGAAAGGTCTTTGCCACCAGATTCCTCGCTGCATTTCGAGCGTGGTCACCGGGAAGGGGCCGGTGGCTGTGGGAGCTGAGCCCAATGTCCCATAGGCTGAGCATGAGCAGCTCCTGGGGGCATGCCCAGGGATCGGTGGCTGTGAGGTGCTCCCGTGGGGCGGGACGTGGGGACTTAGCCGGGGATCGCACGGGTGAGGCTCACGTGATAGTTTGGAGTGATGTTTGTGGGACGAGGGACTTTGGGCTGAGAGGCTGCAGGGCAGTGGGCGAGGGCTGGCCAGACCAGGGCGATGAGAATGGGGTGAAAGGACAAAGGGAACGGATTGGGGGGGACGGGAACGGGAGCCAAACAGCGTCCCAGGGAGGCGGCCGCACCAGGAGCTGCGCGGGGCAGGGGAGGGGCGTGCGTGTCCACGCTGCTGGTCTGGGAAGTCCCAGGTGAGCACGCGGTGGGGCCCTGGCCTGGGCCCTTCGGGGCACACAGGGCGATCTGAGCAGGGGGATGTGGGAAGTGCCCCGGGCTTAGGATGGGAACCTCTCCTCCCAGCGCCTCTGAGACTGTTGGGCAGGCGGCCAGCACGTTTATTCTTCTTAGTTCCTGGTAATCGCTTCTCCACAGCTGCCAGCCGCCCACAGACGGCTGTGTGTGCAAGCGTGCGGGGGGCTACTTGGGATTCGGGGGGCAGACCGGGGCAACGAGGGGTTCTGGGTTCAGGCTGCCGAGCAGGAGAAAACACCATCATTCTGCATTAGGAGGTCAGAGAACCGTGGGAAGGGAACGTGGGAACGTTGGCCTGGAATACTTATCACAGTCTGCAGTGGAGGGCGCCTGGGAGGGGGGTGAGAGGGGCCGCAGGGCGGTGGGGGGGAAGGATCACGGCCACAGGGGACGCTGCCCCCCGGGCGCTGCCCCAAGAAGCGGCCCACAGCGCTGGGGACTGGGGAGGGGCCCCGACCTCACGGATGCAGGGAAACTCAGGGATGAGTCTGGGCCCTGGCTGGAGCGCCATTGCGTGGTGCCCCAGGGTCACCAGTGAGGAAGAACAGACCTACCCCAAACCTCCAGCAGGAGAAGGGCTGTCCCCGCCAGAGGATTAGGGTTTGCTTGACTGCCCCCCCCTAAAATTACAGTAGACCGAGAGCTAGTGCCCCCTGGCTGGCGGGGTATGGAGGTGCCTGCCCTACCCGACAGCTTGTACCCCCAGGGGCAGCCCTTCCGTCTCAGGCCCCAGGCCAACAGCAAGGCTGGGCCGTCACAGACCCCCGTAGGGACGTGCTGCACCTGCCAACAGAAGAGAGGGCAGCCCGTGGAAGGAGCTGTGGGCCCAGGACATGCAGGGCAGAGGCCAGGACACCGTGTTGGGACAGGGTCCCCGGGTCATGGGTCCACGGGAGGGTAAACTCAGAGAGGATGTTCCCGTGATGCAGGCTTCACTGGGACCAGGACGCCGGCAGGGGGCTTCCTCGGGCCAGCATGACCCACGGACGCTGTTGGAAGAGAGGAAGGGGGAGCCGGGTAACAAGTGCGTCTTGGCCCGGCGGGGGGGGCCCTCCGGGTCCTCGGCCTGCGTGGTGGGGGACTGTCCTTGTGAGAAAGGGCGAGTGGAAACCTCTGACAGCCCCACCACCCGAGGGAGCAAACAGAAACCACACGGCCTCCCGGGAGAATGGCGGAGGGGGAGGCCGCCCCACCCCCACCTTCCTCGCCAGCCCAGTCTGGCCCCGCTGACCAGATGGGCCCTGGAGGGTGACAGCGGACCGGCAGACTGTCGGGGGCCAGCCTCGGCCACAGGCTGGGCCACCAGGGGCGGCGTTCCTGTCCCAGCACAGACGGGAAGGGGCAGCTGGGCCAGGTCCCAGCCGGTCGCCAGGGATGGACCATAGTTTGATCCCAGGCTGTGGAAACGTGTTGCCCGCCCTCATAGCAGCTGGGCTTTCCCCAGAACACTCCGGGGACCAGTCACTCCGTGACCTTGGGCTCGATGGATAAAAAGTGGCAGGAATGGGGGCCTCGGCAGGCGGGAGATAATCCCTACAACATTTGAACGGCCGGCCGCACCGTGCGCCCCACCTCTGAGGGGGTCCCCACACTGGGGGCCCTGCTCCGGCCCTTGACCCGGTGACACTAACAGCTCCGGGCCCAGAGCCGCTGCGGGGTGAGACGGCCAGCTTAGCAGACCCCGCGGTGGGCAGTTTGGTGCTGGGAACGGCTAACGCTGAGGCTTGTAGAAAAGAGGTTCAGAATGTGCACCCCAGTGGCCTGGCTGCCAGGAAGGGAGCACCAGCTTGGGACAGCAAGTGGCCAGCTGATGGGGGGAAGTGCTCCGTCAACCCCCAGGTCATTTGGTCAGCGGCCCCCGCAGGGCCCTCAGAAGGCAAAGGAGGCGCGGGCGGGAGCTGGCAGGCCCGGAGGGCAGGAGAGAGCTGCCCAAGCCTGGGAGCCCCCCAGCCCCCCCTGCCCCATCCACCCCGCCCCCGCCCACCACCCCGGCCGCTGTCCAGGCCCACACCTCCGGCTGTTGGATGGGGGACAAGGGCTGGTCTCTGAGGTTCGGTGGGTTGGCATGTGGCTGTCACTGCAGGGCGTCCCTACTCTGCAGTCCTGACAGAGGGACGTGCTCCAGGGGGCAGGGCAGTGGGTGGTCCACCAGCAGAAAGAGAAGTTAGCGGGGAGGAAGACAGAGAGGAACCCATGGACAGAGGCTTGTCTGAGCAGAAACTCAGGAAAGGAGGCACTGGAGAACTGGGGACAAGTAGGTCTGGGGACAGGAATGCAGGTGGACCCATGGGTCCTTAGCGGGGGTAGGTCTTCCTGAGAAGAACAAGCCCCAGAGGATTCTGGGGCAGAGCCCCCCGGGGACTGTGCTCAGTGTGTGTGGTGGCGGGGGGTGGGGGGGGACTGCTCAGTGTGGCAGCTCTACTTGGTGGGGGGTCTCTGAGCAGAGCAACCGGGAAGGGACACGATGTGTCTGTGCACCTGTGAGGCTGCCGTGGGGCAGCAGGTGCCCAGGAAGGTGCTGGGTCTGCAGAGCAGGACAGGAGGAGTCCCGGGCCAGCCTGGGACGCCCCGTGCCAAGCCCGGCCACCGTGGGGGTGCCCTGCCCCCTTGATTCCAGGACATGGGGGACAGTGGAGCTGAGCCGGGACCCTAACAGGGTCTCCTCCCTCCGATCCACCCAGTGCTTCCCTGCAGGGCCTCTGCACACCCTGTTTCTTTTTATCCTGGGTCCTCCTTCCTCTGCTCTGCTGAGTTCCACCCCCAGGGTGGCCTGGCCGTCCCCAGGGAGGGCAGGATGGCTCCACCAAGGGGCAGGGGGCAGGTGGGTAATTCGAGGGCAAGGTCTTCCCTTCTGGCCCCTGAGGGCACTGTAGCCGCCTGGCTGGGGGCCACCCCCGCTCCGACCACCCCATCTGGCACTTTCCCTCCTCTTGTGCCTTCGAGGTGCCGGCCCAGGGCAAGCTGGACGCTCGCCGTGGGATTGCCTGGCAGGTGCCTGGAGCTGGGCATCCAGGAGGAGAGGTGCGGGGACCGGAGCCTTCACGGGTGTTCCCAGGCCTCCACCTGCAGGGGCGGGCCCCTGGCCGGAGTTGGCCGCAGGTCAGCGAAGGGACACGGCCCTGTGAGCGGGCCGACATTTCAGCATTCCAGCACCCCAGCCACTGGGAGCTGGCAGAGCGACGTCAGCAGGACGTGGGGTGGGCGCCTCGCTGTGCCCTTCAGAACCTTCTGGAGAATCCAGGAGGCTGGATGACTTCCCCAGGGTTGCTTAGCCGGGGAAGGGTATGGCAGAACCACCTTCCTCCTCAACCCCGTCCCCTTCCAAGGGGCCCCTCTCCGCGACTGGTGACCGGGGTGACTGTCGGCTGGTGTCCTTGGGGTCAGCCAGGAACAGACGTGGCAGGTGGAGGCTGTGTCGTCCCTCACGTGAGCGAGGCGTGACCACCGATTGCTTCTGGGCAAATGGACCCGCAGACCCTGGAGGGGCACCTCCGGGAACCCCGTGGTCCACAGCAAGCCGGGGGGCCGGAGCAGACCCCTTTCTACAGGCACCGCAGCCTGGACCGAGCCCCTAGACCAGCCTGCACAGTGCACCCCGACAACCAGGGCTGGCTGGCTCTCTTCCGGCTGGAACAGGCCTGTTCTGTCGGGCGGGTGGACAGCACAGCCCCTCGCGTGACAAATGGACTCATTAAGGAGATGGATGGGCCGGACCACCGCCAAACCCGCCTCTCCCAGGCAAGGGCCAAGTGCTTAGACTCAGGACCGGCGGCCCACGGGCCTCGCGGGCAGAGGGGCGGGGGCAGGGGGCTCCTGGGCTGCGGGCAGGAGGGCACCCAGGTCCCGGGCCCTGTCTCGGTGGCCGGTGCTCGAGGGAGAAGGGGTTCTGGCAGGTTACCCAGGGGACAAAATGGACACCCAAGACAATGGGTCATCAGTGAGTCAGTTTTTCCGGGATTAAAATGACCCAAACTCGTGTTCGCTTCTGGGTTTCCCAGCCGGGGCCTCACTGCCTTCCCTGGGCCGGGATCTGGGCTACGCGTCTCTAGAGCCGCCCCACCCACCGGTCTGGGAGGGCCTCATCGGTGGGTGTCACGTCCAGTCACCCCTGTGCCCTGGGAGCCTCGCCCAGTGGACATCCCCCGCCCCCACCCCTGCCTGGTGAACAAAATGCGTGTGTGGATGAGAAGCAAGAGACCCTCCTAGAAGCTTCTCCAGGACTCCCCTGAGCCCTTTCCCCGAGGAGCGGGCATCTTGGCTGTCGGCGCCCTCCTCCAGCCGGCTGGCCCTCAGCCTGTGCCGCCTCCTCCGGGAAGCCTCTCTCCCCAGATGGATTCATCAGCCTGACCCGCTTGCTCCCGTGGTCCTGCGAAGGCCGCAGGGTGTGCTGCCCTAACTCAGCATCGAAGGGGTTAAAGGCCCCAGCGCCCGGGGCGGGCGTGGGGCTCACCGTGGGCTAACGGGTGTCGGCGAGAGCCCGCAGACCGTGCCTGAGCCACGAGGCTCCAGCGAATGTGAGGGGGGTCTGCCTCCCCTCTGCTCCTGCAGGGCCCACTCCGGTCAGGACCCCGAAAGTTGCCTGGGCTGCGGCCCCCGCCCCCCTCCCTGAGCCAGGCCACCTTGTCCTCCTCTACAAGGAGCTGGATTTACACCCGCTGGGCTTCCCCGGAGCCACTCACAAAACCACCGAGTCAAACATTGTCCTGAACAGGGGGTGAGCAGGGCGAACGGTTTCAGTTGAGGCCCTCGGAGAACATTAAGAGATTGTCCTCTCCTCGAGCGGCCCGTCACCGTCCATCGGAGCGCTCGGGCGCAGCCGCAAGCCGGGAAGGAACAGTGCCTGGCCGGATCAGTGCAGGAAAATGAAACGCTCAGACGCACCACACGGGCTGGCAGGAACAGGACCCCGCAAGCCCTGGGAGGTGGTGGACAAGCCCACTGCCCGTTCGGTCTGGAAGTGTTTGCATTTGTACTGGTTGCCCTGATTTGCATCTTTGTGAGTCTTTGTGAGTCTCCAAAATTGGGGGGGGGGTCCCCGTGACCCAAGGTGGCACCCGGTTCAGCCCGTTTGCCCTGCATCCAAGGGGGTGTAGGGAGGCCACGTGCAGGTCAGAGGGCCCTCCCCCCCAGTGCGTTAGACCGGAGCTCAGGGACGGGCTGAGGTGTGGACACTCACGCTGGCAGCTGGGGCCCGGGCAGCACCTGTCCCCCGGCATCACTTAGCGACGCATCGGGCACGTTTGGACGCGCGGGTTCGCTGTGGGGCTGGGGAGGGCTGGGTGTGCTTGCCCCTGCTGTGTGCACACGCCAGGCCAGAGGGCAGGGCCGCGTGTGTGCGTCGGGGTCGGGGGCCTGAGAGCCTGTCAGGTGCACGGGCCAGGGGTGCAGGTGCAGGTCTGTCTGGGACACTGTCATCGACCTCCGGATGGGCCCGCTGCTGGGAAGGAGATCCAGACACGTCTAGAGAAGTTACTCTGCCAACACAGGTGTCCTGAGCACCTGCTGAGTTCAGAAAGGTTCTGCGGACTCGGAGTCTGGAGGATGTTGGGGGTGGGTGTCTTGCACCGAGAGGGGGGTGAGACCCAGGATCCAGGGGGGAAGCAAGGTGGGTCCCCAGAGCAAAGCGGAGGCGGTCTAGAGCGCATCACAGACGTCGCTCCGCCAACAGGAGCCAGCAGGGGTCTGTGCCGCACGGGAGCCCCTGTCGGCCGCCCTCCCGGGAGCAGAGGGCCAGAGGCTTTGCCTGCAGCAGCCGCTGAGGCCCCCGGCGCCGCCGGGACTGGGCAGAAGAAGCAGGTGTGGAATTGTGTCCCTTTGGCCCCAGACGTGAGTGGGGAGGCCCCAGCCGCAGCTAAACGTGGGCTCTGAAACCGGGGAGACTGCTGGGGGTGTCCCCAGAACCCGCCCAGGCCTCACAGGGTCTCAGGTCCGGGCTGACCACCAATGCCTGGGCCCGCAGGCCCCGCGTCCCCCTGCCTCTCCGCTGCGGCCCCCACTCTCCCCTGCACTCACAGGGTGGCCGGGCAGGCGTGCACGCAGAGAAAGCGGGGCTGAGCGTCTTGCTTCGCTGGGAGCTTGGGTGTGGGCTAGTCCTGGCCGGCGGCCTGTTCCCAGGACATGTGGGCGCCGGGGGCCCCGAGAATCACATGGGCCCGGCCTCCCTCCGGCTCCGGAGCCCAGCACCAGACTCCACAATGCCCACCCCTGAGCGGCAGGTTAGGCTCCCTGTTTTCTGCTTTGTTTCTAAATTATTGGGGGCTTTTTTCCTCTTTTGAAGCCATTCTGTCGTGAAGCAGAACATTTCCGGTGTCCCCTAACAGTCTGTCAGTCGGTGTCCACAGTTCTCCGCTCTGAGCCCAGTCTGGTGCGAGGCTCCTCTGGTCCCTCCTGCGTGTCTGAAGATGCTTCTCGGGCAGGTGCTGGGGAAGGGCCTGGAGCCCCACGGAGGAGACATGGCGTGCGGTCTCCATGCCTGACGGTCACTTAGGAGACAGTGGGGTTTCCGAGGGCGGCCACGTCCCGACGTGGCTGTGGTGCTGCCACCGCTCGGCTGTGGGACTCCGGGCCACTTCCTGTGACCTGGCCTCCCCTGTGGGGACCTGGCGCATGACGGTCTGTTTCTGCTGGGGGACCGTGGGGCTGGAACAACGCGGTCCCCAAACAGCGAGCCCCAGGCACACGGATGGTGCTCCATGAACACCGCTCCTTACCACGGACTCCAGCGGAACCACGATTCTGGATGCGTGGGGCCCACTTGTCTGCGCTTTGATGGACGCTTGCCTTCCCCAGACCTGGGTAAGTTTTCACGGCCTGTGTCGGTTGTGTTGCACACGAGTCCAAACGGAGACATCTGGGCGGGGTCACACTCTGCACGTGTGCACGCCCCAGGGCAGGGGACACAGCAGGAGGCTCAGCGCCTGGCCCGCGTGGGGCCAGGATGGCAGTCTGCGTCGGCTGTCCTGCAGGGTGAGCTCCCGTCTTCACCGACGGGGTCCTCTGAGTGGTCCCCCCGGGAGGCCCACAACACCGATGGCTGGCGCCCTGGCCCGGAGGCGTGTGCCGCTGAGACCCGGGGCGTGGAGACCAGAATCGTACCCGTGTGGGCTGAAACCCCAGCACGGCCACACTGCTGAGGGACAGGTGCGCTCGGCAAGGCTGCTCCTCTCGGTGTCTCCGTCCGCGTGAACTGGGGTCGGGGCTGCCCTTCGGAGGGTTTCCGAGCGGGCAGGAGGCAGTGATGGGAGCGATACGCGTGGGGACTGCTCACACCTGATGGGTCCCAGGAGCTGCCCTTCTGTCCCCGGGTCGAGAGCATGTGTTGGGGGGGTCCCTGTGGCCCCCAGGGAGCCCCCTTTCTCTGGCAGCTCTACACACCCAGCCCCGACCCCCCCCCCCCGGGGGGCCACGGAGCCTGCCAGGCCGGCCTCTTCCGCCGTGGGCACCTTGCCCGCACAGAGGCGCCCGGGGATGGTAAGGCGCTGTCAGGACAGCTCCGCTGGCCGTGTGTCGGCCTCTGCAGTGGGCGCCGGCCTCCCTCCTGGGACGCCCCCCCCAACCTCACTCAAACCCACGATCTCATGCGGATGGGCAAAATTAATCTCGGAATTCTAATGAGACCGTGCGCCCGGGAGACAGACGCCTCATCTGAAGATTCAATGAGAAAAATTGCCACTTTTGCTGGTTCCTTTAGAAGCTCATTTGCATATTCTGTCAGCTCCCATTATGAAGGGAGCCTCAGATACTGGAGGGAGTGGGGGGGGGGGGGCTCCGGCCGGGCCGGGTGGTGCGGGGGAGGTGGGAGAGGAGGGGGCTCCCCCGGCGCCCAGCCCTCTCCCCGCTGGCTCGGGACCCCGCCTGCCTTCCTCGCCACCTCCCCCACCCCCGAGCTCCTGAGAGCAGGTGTGCAGACCACTGTCCCCTCCTCGCCGTCCCCGAGCCCGAGGCTGCAGGCCAGAGTCTCCTGCACGCCCGGTTTTCCTGGGGTCCCTGGGGGAATTTGGGCAGGAGGAGCAGAACCAGGCACGAGGCCATCACTCTCAAGCTTTCTACAGTTGAGGAACACGTCCTACAAACTTCTGGGCTTAAAACAATGGCGACGTCTGCTTTCTCGCAGCCCCACAGGCTGGCCAGACCTTGTGCGGCTCATGCACCCTTTAGCGAGGCCCCCGAGCGTGCTTTGGCTGCGGGTGGTGACCTTGGTCTCTGAGAGTGTGGTCAGCCTTCCATGAGACCCTGGGCCCGTCCCACTTCTCGTGGTCTGGGTCCCGACTGACGCGGATGGCCCCAGAACTCAGAGCGGGTCCCTGGCCCGTCCAGAGCAGGGGTGCAGCACAGGGAGGGGACGGGCATCGCGGCGGCCGCCTGTGAAGGCCACCTGCCTGGACTCCGTCTGCCCACTCTGGTTCACATCCCCTCTCACCTGTCCAAGTGACAGGCCTTTACCCACGACCCCAGTACAACATGAGCTTCGAGTCAGTACGGGGACCTCGGTTCCCAGTGTCCTTCTGATGGGCTAGAAATAGACACTGCTTCTGGATTTTTCTTCCTGAAAGCAGGGGCCACCGAGGCTGATCGAGCCCAGCCCGGAGAAGCGGAACCAGGCCCCGCTGTGGCCCATCGCAAAGCCGGTGTCCCCAAGATCCTGCCGGGGACCCCGGGGACAGGGGTAGGCCGAGCGAGCACTCCTGCAGCCAGAGTGGGTTCACGAGGAGGGGCAGGTGCGTGACACGGAGGACAGGTGGCGGGTGACCAGCCGTGCTGGCGCTTCCCCGGACGCGTCCACACCGGGTGCGAGAGTCTCCCTTAAACTCCACGTCGCTGTTTCCGGGGCCTTCTCCCTCATCCGTGGACCGGCACGGGCAGGTCATTAAGTCAGTCACCCCAGCTAACAGCTGACATTGGCACTAATTGTAATTAAAAATTAGCATAGAAATGTACTTTTCGGAGATTAAAATTATTGGTGGGTCCCGCCCTTCATGCATCCCCCGAAGTGAGGGACAGCAAAGAAGCCTCACGTTAAATAAAGTGCATCTAATGGGCTTTTGAGGGAGTAAAGATGCAAATGCATCGATTTTCCTTTCTCCGTGATTTACAAAGACGTCTTCTGCATAGATAAACAGCGGGCTGTGGGCGCGGACGCCTCTCGCTCAGGCTCCGCCGGGCAGTTTCTTCATCAATTTCCATGCAGGTCGCCGACCCCCAAGAGCAGCCGTGTTCCATAAGCACTTTCTATGCTCTGTAAATTGCATTACATATTAGAGATATTATCTCCATGCAGCAACCTATCAGTTAATGATTAGTCGAGTGGGGAGAACGCGTGTCAGAAAGAGGAAACAGATTTCACGGAGCAATCACGGCTTTGCGTCCCGTCTGCCTTCCCGCGCGCTGTATACCGTTGCGGGGCATCGGGGCACTAGGACGGACGTGCCACTCGGGGACCCTGGCAGCCTCGGACTGTGGAGCTTCTCGCCGGGCTCCAGCCGGGGTCCCCAGGCCTCCCAGACCGCGGCGCGCAGGGGCGCGGGGCCTCCCGTGGACGCAGGCCGTGCTGGGCTCCGGTTTGTTGACACGATCCAAGGACACGGTGCATCGGGAGCTCTGGCAGCCCTCTGGCACCTCCCGGCAGGGTGGGGGCAGGGCAGATGCACCCATCACGCCGGCGGCTCCCAGGGCAGGGAGCGGGGTGGCTGGGTGAGGAAGGCAGAGGACAAAGGACAAATAGAGAACAGAAGGAGGCGAGGTGCTGGAAAGAAAGCAAAAGCAGGGGAGGGGCCTGGCGGGGCGGAAGGGCTAGTTTTGGTACTGTAGTCCTGGAGGGCCTCTCTGAGGAGGTGACTTTTAGGGGAAGTCCCAAAGGAGACGCAAGAACGAGTCACATGAAAGGAGGAAGCCCGGACAAAGGGCACGGGGTGGGGAGGCCCCTGAACCTGGCAGGAACGGGCTGTTCCCAGAGGAAGGGGGTCAAGGCCGGTGAGGCCGGAGGGGCACGGTGCTCGGGCAGCTCCCACGGGCCCTGATGTGAGGATGTTGGGCTTCCCTCTTTGTAAAATAAGGTTACTACAGACGCCGAGCAGGGAGATGCATGGCTGACCCACGCTTCTGTGCAGGGCGCAGGCCGGCAGCCACGGCAAGAATCCGGCCAGAGACGGTGCCGCCTGGAGCAGAGAGTTTGGGGAGGGCCACGTGGGCAGGCCTCGAAGGCCAACCCCTGGGCAGGGGTGCACGAGGGAGCAGAGCACGGGCTCAGAGAGGGCACCGGGTTCCTCGTCCGCATGGGCGGATAGTGGGATCCGGGGTCAAGGGTGTGGAGCAGACACATCTCGGAGGGGCTGACGATGACCGGGGACAGGGTGTTGAAGGCACCTTGGCTGCCTCCTCCACGCTCGGGGCCCCTGGGGGCCTGTGCTTCCTTTCGCACCCTGCTTTCCCTGTTCCTTAGCGACCTTTGAAACGTGGGGTCTGAAGATGTCGACCCCCACTGAGCCTGACACCCGACCTCTCCTCCCCACGCACACCTGACCCTACCCGTCTGCTGGCTTCCCCCCTCAGCCCCCTCCGGCTCTGTGACCAGGGCCCCGACTCTCTGAGCCCACGCGTGGTTGCTCCCAGGTGCTGTACGCAGCCCCGCCCCCGTGCACCTGCCCCTCGCGCCCACGCCTTCCTGTCCTCTCTTCCCCAGGAGAGAAGGGGGCTGGTCACCCAGGTGCCCACCCGCCTCCTGAGCATCCCCCCCACCGCCCCCGGGCCCTGCACCGCTTCGCTGCCCGCGCACCCGCCACAGCCAGCGGCCGGCGGAGGTCTTGCCAGAGGAAGCCAGGCGTCCGCCCGGAGCGCGGGCCGCACGTCCTGCAGGCGGGGTGCCCGTGTCCTCCGGTGCGAGACAGGAGGTGCAGGCTGCCCTCGGGCTCGGCAGGCTGCGGGCGTGGGGGTCGGGAGCCAGCCGTGGAGTGCCTCGGGCCCGTTTTTTCGAGGCGCTGCTGGAGCGGGCCCTGGGTCTCGGGCCCCTCTGGTCCATTTTGCACACGGCTCGCACCTGCGGTTTCCATCCAGCGAGACCCTGGTGGGCTCAGAGCCTAAACTCCTGGAGGTTAATGTCTGAAGCAGCCCTATTCCCGAGAGCTGGGTCCCGAAGTCGAAGGGGGGCAAGGGGCCGGGTCACCTGAGGTTGCTTGGCACAGACCGGCTTATCAGCCCGTCTGCGACCTCACACGTTTCCTGCCCAGGGGCTCCGCTGCGAGGGCTGCACTCGCAGAGGCCGAGGCGGGTCCTGAGCGCCAGGCCCCCTTCCCCGGCTGCAGCCCCAGCCACTGGGCGTCTCCCTCCGTGGCCGTTTCAAGAACACCCACCCTTGAGTCTGGTGTCGGAGTGAATTATTACCGTGGAGTGAAAAACACCCTGCCCTCTGAGTGTCTTTAGGAACGCAGAGCAATTCGAAGGCAGGTGTGGCTTCCTTATTTCGGTCTGTCTCTCGGGAGGGTGTGCCCCTCCCCCATGCCGCTCCCTGCAGGTGTACCTGTGCCGGCTGCCTGGCCCCTGTCCTCCGCCCCCTTGTCTCCACCGCCCACACGTCCTGGCTCACACCAGCCCGTCCTGCTCCCCACTTCCCTGCGGCCCTCGAGTCGGGAGGAGGACCCCGGCGGGTGACCTGGACCTACCCTGCCCTGGCCTGGCCACAGCTGCACCCTGGCACCTCCCCCGGCTGGGGGCCCCGCGGCGATGAGAGCAGGGGACACAGCCAGGAAACCCCCTGACCGGGAGTGTTCTGTCAAAGGGGCCGGGTCCTGGGCCCTCGGGACTGGTGACCTGCACAGGGTCCTGGCGAGCTGCCGGGCTCACAAGGGTGGAAGATGAGACCCAGATCGGCTGAGATGAACCCAGGGTCAGGGGCACTGCTTGGTGGCGGTGGGGACGGCTCAGGTGAAAGTCCTGGGGGAAAGTGAGTCCCCCGGAGCGACCACGAGAACCCAGTGCCCTCTTCCACCTGTCAAGGTGTGAGTCCCCCTGGGCCCCGGAGACACCGGGACATGCGCTCCGGGAGGCAGAACACAGGGAGGAGTAGGGTGCAGGCCTGTGCCTCCCGTGCCTCCTGCTGCGGCCCCCACAGTGCAGCCGGCCGGGGGGGTCACAGCAGGTCCCACCCCTCAGGGCCCGCACTGTCCACTGCCCCTCAGGCGGGAGGGAGCCGCAGGGCGGCCTGACCCTGGAACCCAGGCGGTGACCCCGGGACAGGGGCGGGTTCTCAGAGCGCGCGTGTGAGGGTGCCTCGTGGGGCCGTGGGTGACGCGCTGTGTGGACGCACGTGGGAGGCCGGGGCTGTGGGCTGGTTCAGAGACAGGGTGGAGGCGGTGCTGGCCCAAGACGCCCCTGATCAACCCACAGCCCAACTCAGGAACCCCTACCCTTCACCTCCTCCAGCAGGGCGGGGCCTGGGCCAGCAGGGTGAGGGTGGGCCAGGCCGCCCCTAGGAGGGTGAAGGTGGGCAGAACCTGGGCCAGGAGGGTGAATGTGGGTGGGGCCTGGTCCAGGAGGGTGGGTGTGGGCGGGCCCTCCCCTAGGAAGGTGTGGGTGGGCGGGGCCTGGGCCAGGAGTTTGGGTGTGGGTGTGGCCTGGACCAGGAGGGTGGGCGGGCCTTCCCCTAGGAAGGTGTGGGCAGGGCCTCTCCTAGGAGGGTGAGGGTGGGCAGCAACTGGGCCAGGAGGATGAATGTGGGCGTGCCCTGGACGAAGGAGGTGGGGGTGGGCGGGGCCTGGGCCAGGAGGGTGGGTGTGGGCGGGGCCTGGACAGGGCTGCGGTAAGACCCTCCACTGACTCACCCGAATTGTCTGTGGGTTTCCTGGGACCAGCCGTCCTGATGGGGGACGTATCACATTTGTGCCCCAGTCTGGACGTCAGCGTCCCCTCCGGCGGCCAGTGGGGGCAGCTGGGTGTCACGGGGTGGGCCCCGCAGGCAGGTGTCGGGGGGGGGGGGGGGATGTGGGGGCGGGGTGCGCCCTCTGGCAAGCGACTCAAGGTACAGTTTCAACAAAACGAGGTCCATTTAATGGAAAAGATCCCTTCGTTCTCGTGTCATTGATGTGGACCCTTTCTCAGCGCCTTAAGTGAAAAGAAAATGAAAATGAAGAATAAAATTGATGCAGGACGCTGACTTTGTCATCTCCGGGGACTTGATTTAAATTTGGGCAGAGGCCCCATTCGTCATATCCTGAGACGCGTTTTAAAGACAGCTGATTCTGTTTACTATTCGTGAAAATGTGTGTAGAACACCTCCGTGGGTTTTTCATCCAGGGCCGTTAATAATAATGGTAAGTGTCACTCACCCGGGAGGAAATGCTGGTGCTGAAGCCAAGGGCACCTGGACATTCGAGACGGTAGTGTCTGTGCGTGCTTATTCACATTGTGACCAGGGTCATGATGGGACTAGCAGACCTGGGACCACAAAGCATCCTCCAGCCGGGCTGCAGGTCCGGGGAGGCCGAGATGCCACCAGGCAGCGGGGTGACCATAAGAGCCACCGCGTGCACCTCAGCGCAAAAATGAGGAGTTACCAAGTTCTTCAAAAGCCCGATGTCACCCGGTATCCCCAGCTGTGTATTTGGGTTTTCTTGCGGAAGTGTTAAGCAATGACGTAACGGTTTCCTTTTAACGTCTGAAATACGATGACATCACTTCTTTGCAAGTTCTGTGCAGTTACGAGAGGCTGCATGTCCCTGTGGTTAAGCGTGCCAGTGCGAAGAAAAATACATAAAATGCATAGAATCCGTCAAACGCGACATGCCTCTGGATTCAATTTGTCAAATGAGCGCAGACGGGACAAGTAACAGATCACACGGATGCATCGGCGCCTGGAACCCTTCCCGCACCGTCGCCGTGGCAGACGCCCCCTGTCCTGACAGCGACCAGAACAGCTCTTCACGGATGTGCACAGCGACCACAAGGGACCCGGGCGTATCACACAACATACGTGGTCGTGCTGTGCGTCCTGCTGTGGGTCAGGCTGCTTGACTCTCAGTCTCGTTGGCCACACTCACCGTGTGCGTAGCAGGGAATCCCCTCCTCACCGCACGTGTGTGGTTTGGGAAATCCTTCTCCACACAAACACGAAGCCCTTCTTCCCGACCACCTTCCAGAACGTTTCCCGTTCGGCTGTGTGTTCCGTTCAAATCTGCACGCGACCATTCCTGCCCCAATCTCACGTTCCCTTAATCGCTGGTGTTTTGTATGCGGTGAGTCCTGATAGCCCAGGAGGGGCCCGGCCACCTGCACGTCTTCTGTGAGATGTAGTATCATGTTTCTGATGTTGTTGTACATGTTACCCTTGTAAGAAAATCGTTCTTAGCCATTTGTAGTACATAAAAATATAACTGACTTAATTTATATTGACTCTGTATGCAGCAGTCTTACTAAACTGACATACATTTCTTTTTTTTTTTTTTTTTAGATTTTTTTTTTTTTTAGATTTTTTTTTTTTTTTTTTTTTTTTTATTTTTGGGACAGAGAGAGACAGAGCATGAACGGGGGAGGGGCAGAGAGAGAGGGAGACACAGAATCGGAAACAGGCTCCAGGCTCCGAGCCATCAGCCCAGAGCCCGACGCGGGGCTCGAACTCACGGACCGCGAGATCGTGACCTGGCTGAAGTCGGACGCTCAACCGACGGCGCCACCCAGGCGCCCCAACTGACATACATTTCTAATGGGACATGAGTATTATTACTTGTTTCCATGTATACGGTCGTGTCATTTGTAAATAAATTTATTTCTTCCTTTTTAGTCCTTGTAGCTTTTACTGATTTTTCCTGCGTCTCTTCTCTGGCTCGTTGCTACGGCATCACCGAGTAGAAGTGGCGAGGCTTGAGTGTCCCTGCTTGTCTCCAGTTTCAAAGAGAAGCCTTCAGAATTTTCTCCATTTGCTGTAGGGTTTTGTTGCGGTTGTGAGGCCATTTGTGAGCTGAGCAAAGTTTGCTTTTCTTGTGTTTGCCATTATTTCAAAAAACTCATCTCTTGAGGTGATGCCGATGATTGTCTTCCATTGTGATGACGTTGCTCGTGACACTGATGGGTTGACATGTGCACACACATTTAGAATGGTCGTTGTGGACGGTGTTTCTTCAGCCCTGTTTGTGGGGGGACTCCTTCAGGGGCCTCCACGGCTGCCACGTCCCCTTGCTCAGTGTTTCCCCATGATTCACTGTTCCTCGTCTGTTTCCCCTTAGGCTTCCTGGGCCTTTATATTTTGCATATAATTTTTAAAACATTCTATGTACGGGTGTTCCTATTTTATCCATTTAGGACATCAATGGCCTTTTACATGAAGTGTTTGATTCTTTTTCATTCGACACAATTAGTGATGCATTTAGGGTTAATTACAATGTCGCATGAATGTCCCCGTCTGCTCTGTTCCCTTTCATTCATGTCTTGCTTTATTTTGCATTGATAATTATCATTATTATAATCTCCCCCTCTGGTTGAAAGTCGTACGTTTTTATTGCTGTCATTTTGTTAGCCGTGCTAGAATTCCTGCATGAGGTTTGGACCTAGAACCGTCCAAGGGTAACAGGTGTTCTCCCCATCATCCTGATAAAGGAAGCACCTGAGAACACGGATCCCACCTGTCCCCTCACCTCTCTATGCCTATGTTGTCACACCCCCTAATTCTCTATTCTAAATGCCCCCATATATTCTCCTTAGCATCTCACACAACCCACATTTGTTTGGATTTACCTTGATGTCTACACTTTCACGGTCACTCCTTCTGTCCTCCAACTCTACCCCTCCTTCCCGAATAGGGTGCTCTCCTCAAACCTGGCATGTGACAGAGCCCTGACTGTGGTTTGCTAGGGTGGCTATCCCTCGGGTTTTGGCAGAATCCTATGTTGTGTGTGTTCCATCGTGCTTTCCGACCTCACCGTGCTGCTTTGTCAACGGATCTTCTGGGCAGTCAGCCAAACTTCTGCCTTTTTAGAGGTGGATGGTCGTGGTTCTCTATTCTCCAGATTGTCTCAGTGCTTTAGGTTTTCAGTAGGTTTGCATTTATGTGTCCAGATGCATATTTTATTTTATTTTGTTCTGCTTGGGATTTATTGGGTCTCTTGAATCTGTGGATTAATGTCTTTTGTCAAGTTTGAAAATTCCTTGTCATTTTCTCTTTTTAAAAAGAATACACTGATTGTTTAGATCAGTTTTTGGTTAACAGCAAAATTGAGAAGAAAGGGTAAAGATTCCTCATATATCCCCCTCCCCATATGCACAGCCTCCCCAGTATCAGCATCCCCCACGAGAGCGGGACATTTGTGACAATAGATGAAGCAACAGTGACACATCACTGTCATCCTGCATCAATGCTTTACATTGAGGGCCACTCTTGGTGCCATAAATTCTATGGGTCTGGACAGATGTATACTGACACGGATTCACTGTTAATAGTATCACACAGAGTAGTCTCACTGCCCAGAACGACCTCTGTGCTCTACCTGTCATCTCCGCCAACCCCTGGCAACCACTGGTCCTTTTACCATCCCCGTGGTTCTGCGTTTTCCAGAATGTGACATAGAGCTGGAATCAGACAGCATGTGGCCTTTTCAGATGGGCTTCTTTCGCTCACGGATGTGCATTTCAGTTTCTTCCTTGTCTTTTCAGGACTCAGTAGCTCATTTCTTTTTAATAAGAAATGGCATATATACTGACTAATATTCCATTGTCTGCATGGACCACACTGTTTATCTATTCACCTCCTGAAGGGCACCTTGGTTGTTTCCCAGTTTTGGCAATTATGGGCAAAGCTGCTATAAACGTGTGTGTGTGTTTTCATTTGGGCACGTTTTCAACACTTTTTGGCAAATTCCAAAGAGTGTGATTGCTGGATCATATGGTCAGAGTATGTTTAGCTTTGTAAGAAAATGCCAGGCTGTCCTCTAAAGTGGTGGCACCACTGTGCCCTCCCACGAGCCGTGGATGGGAGCTTCTCTTGCTCTACAGACCCACCAGCGTGTGCTCTTGTCGGAGTTCTGGGTTTGGGCCATTTCTGCCGGGTCTGTGTCCGGGCTCTGCCTGCTGTTCCACTGATCTGCTTGTCTGCTCTGTCACCACCAACACCAGAGTGTCTTGTTTACTGAAGATTGTCCTGAATCTTGAAGTCAGGTAGCACTGATTCTCTGACTTTGTTCTTCCATAGTGAGTGTGCCATTCTGGGTCTTTTGCCTCTGCATCTAGGCTTTGGAATCAGTTTGTCCATATCTGTGAAGTTACCTGCTCAGATTTTTATTGAGATTGCATTGAATGTGCAGACCAAGCTGCGGGGAACTGACATCTTGGCAATACTGCCTCTTCCTGTCCATGAACATGGACTGTCTCTGTTTCTTCAGTTCTTAAATACCTTTCATTGGAGTTGTGGTTTTCCTCAAATAGTTCTTGTGCACATGTTGTTAGGTTTATACTCACATACGTTAGTGGTGCGGGTGTCAACGTAAGCGGTGTTGTTTGAGGTGTCAAATTCCCTTGTTCATTGCTCACGTATAGGAAACTGATGGACTTTTGCATGTTACCTTTGCATCTGCAACCTTGCGTAATCACTTATGAGTCCTGGGAGTTTTGTTGTTTTGTTGATTCTTTAGATTTTCCACTGAGATGATCATGTTCTCTGTGAACAAAGGCACTGGTGTTTCTTCTTTCGCAGTGTGCATACTATAGTCCCTTTCTTTTCTTAAATTATTTTTTGAACGGAAGTAACTGATTAATTGTTGATTGTCAGAAAGAAAGGCTGGCTAATGGCCCTTTTCAGTAAACACCTTAATAAGACCATCGCCCCACAAATATACAGACAACAGAAAATCTGTGCTGTGGTGGTTTTGGTTCTAGACACTCTTCAATAATGAGAATGTTGACAATTCTGAAATACAGCAGTCTTTTTCAGACACGTCCACGTATGAGCTCTTTTCTCATCCTACGTACAGCCAGAAGTGGATGACGTACCGAAGAGTGTTAGGTGAAGTATGACACTAGCTAGGATTCCCAGTACAATGTTGGAAAGCAGTGATGGGAGAGGACAGCATTGCTTTGTTCCTGATCTCAGTGGAAAGCTTCATGTTTCTCACCCTTAAGTCTGATCTTAGCTCTACAGTTTTTGTAGATGTTCTTTGTCAAGTTCAGTAAGTTCTCCTCTATTCCCAGTTTGCTGAGAGTTTTTGTCATGAATGAGTGTTGGATTTTGTTAAATGCTTTTTTTTTTCCCTTCTCTTGGTACGATCGTGTGATCTATCTTTCTTCTTCAGCCTCTTGATGTGATGGATTACATTAAGTGATTCTCAAACTTTCATACCTGAGAAAAATCCCACTTGGTTATGATGTATATAATTTTTTAATATCTTGGTGGATTGATTTTTTATTACTTTGTTGAGGATTTTTGCCTTTGTGTTCCTAAGAGGTATTGGTCTATAATTTTCTAGTAATGTCTTAGTCTGGTTTTGGTATTAGAGTAATTCTGGTTTTAAAGAATGAGTTAGGAACTATTTTCCTCCATTTCTACCTTCTGAAGGAGATTAGAGAATTGATATAATATCTTACTTAAATGTTTGGTAGAATTCATCTGGTGCTTTCTGTTTTGGAAGGTTGTTAACCATTGATTCAATTCCTTTAATAGGTACGGGCTTATTCATATTTTTTATTTCTTCTTGTATGAATTTTAGCAGATTATGTGTTTCAAGGAATTGGAATCAAATTTGTGGGCATAGAGTTGTTCATAGTATCCCTTTATGATTCTTTTAATGTCCATAGAATCTGTAGTGATGTCTCCTCTTTCCTTTCTCTTATTAGTAATTAGTGCCCTTTCTCTTTCTTTCTTAGCCTGGCTAGACGCTTATCAATTTTATTGATCTTTCCAAAGAGCCATGTTTGGTTCTGTTAATTTTCTCTATTGATTTCTTGTTTTCAATCTTATTAATTTCTGCTCCAATATTTATTATTTTCTTCTGCTTACTTTGGGTTTAATTTTCTCATCTTTTTTTTTCTATATTCCTAAGGTGGAATCTTAGATTATTGATCTTAGATCTTTCTTCTTTTCTACTATATTCATTCAGTGCTACAAATTTCCCTCTAAGCACTGCTTTCACTGCACCCCCAAAATTTTGAAAAGCTGTGTTTTTATTTCACTTAGTTAAAAATATTTTAAAATTTCTCTGAAGGTGGGAGGTTTCTTCTTTGAACCATGTGTTGTTTAGAATTATGTTGTTTAATCTCCAAGTATTTTGAGACTTTCCAGCTATCTTTCTGTTACTTATTTCTAGATTTATTTTATTTTGGCCTAAGGGCAAACATTATATGATTCATATTATTTTTAATTTGCTAGGGTGTGTTTTCTGGCCCAGAATGTGGCCTGTCTTGGTGAATGTTCCATGTGAGCTTGAGGACAATGTGCATTCTGCAGTTATCGGATGAAGTCATCTACAGATATCAATTATATCTGGTTGATTGATGGTGTTGTTGAGTTCAGCTGTGTCCTGATTTTCTGCCTCCTGGATCCATCCATTACTGGTAGAAGGTGTTAAAGTCTCCAGCTATGCTAGTAAATCTCTCCATGCAGTTTTCTCAGTTTTTGCTTCATATATTTTGATGCTCTGTTGTTAGGTGCACACTCATTAAGGATTCTTATGTTTTATTGGAGTATTAACCTCTTTATCATCATGTAATGTTCTTTTTACTCTTTTTTTATGTTTATTTATTTTTGAGAAAGAGAGAGAGAGAGAAAGAGACAGAGAGAGACAGAGTGTGATCAGGGGAGGAGCAGAGAGAGAAGGAGACACAGAATCTGAAGCAGAGCCAGGCTCTGAGCTGTCAGCACAGAGCCCGACATGGGGCTCGAACTCATGAACCATGAGATCATGACCTGAGCTGAAGTCAGACGCTTAACCGACTGAGCCACCCAGGTGCCGCTATTCTTTTTATCCTTGATAGTGTCTTTGCTCTAAAGTCTGCTCTGTCTGAAATTAGTACAGCTTATGCTACTTTCCTTTGTGTAGTGTTAGCACGTCACGTTTTTATCCATCTCTTTACTTTTAATCTATGTGTGTCTTTTTTATTAAAAGTGGGTTTCTTGAGACTCTTAACTATCGAGAGCAAACTGATGGTTCCCAGAGTGGGAGACGGTGGGGAGACGGGTGAAGTAGGTGATAAGGATGGAGGAGTGCACTTGTTGCAATGAGCACTGGGTGACATGGAATTGTTGAATCGCTATATTGTACACCTGAACGTAACAAAACACTGCATGTTAATGAACAGGAATTAAAGTAAAAACTTAATTTTAAAAGGCAGATTTCCTGCAGACAACATATAGTTGAATCTTATTTTTAATCCTCTCTGCAGTCTCTGTGTTTTACATGGCATATTTAGACCATTGACGTTTAAAGGGATTATGGCTATAGCTGGAGTAATGTCCGCCATATTCATAACTGTTTTCTATTTGTTGCCCTTGTTCTCTGTTCCTATTTTTGTCTTCCACTCTTTTTCTGCCTTTTGTGATTTTAAATGAGCATTTTCTACGCTTTAATTTTCTTGCTTTTCTTAGCACATCAGTTATATGTGGACTTTGGATTTCAGCCATCCTGATGGATGTGTAGTGCTGTCTTCTAGTTTTAATTCCCATTTCCCTAACAGCTAATGAAATCGGGACCTTTTCCAGGTGCTTATTTTTCATTTCGAGGTCATCTTGGTTGAAACGTCTTTTGCCCATTTGCTAAATGCGTTGCTTCATTATTTTTTGCTGGCGAGTTTTGAGAGTTCTTTTTTTTAATTTTTTTTAACGTTTATTTATTTTTGAGACAGAGAGAGACAGAGCATGAACAGGGGAGGGTCAGAGAGAGGGAGACACAGAATCTGAAACAGGCTCCAGGCTCTGAGCTGTCAGGACAGAGCCCGACGCGGGGCTAGAACTCACGGACCACGAGATCGTGACCTGAGGCGAAGTCGGCCACTTAACCGACTGAGCCACCCAGGCGCCCCTGAGAATTCTTTATATATTCTAGCTACTAATTCTGAGTCTGATATAAGTTTACAAATATTTCCTCTCAGTGTTTAGCTTGATTTTTTAGTTCTCTTCACCTACACAGAATGTAATTTTACATTTTGATAAAGTCCAGTGTATCAGTCTTTCCTTCGATGGCTCGCGCTTTAGTGTCAAATCCAAGAGCTCTTTGCTTGGCCCTAGAGCTGAGATTGTCTCCTAGGTTCTGGCATATTGTTAAATAACAAAGCGAGGCTAAATCAAAGTTACCAGAAGTTTAATGTTGACATTAAATACAACGTTAATACCAAAATACCCTCCAAATTAACAAAACTCCAATGTGATTGTGCGGACTGTAGGGATAGACCTCCAGGGCTCCAGGAGAGTGACTTTCTTCCATCCTGTCAGGTGACTGGGGAGTGAGGCACAGTCTCCTTTGGAGATGAGATCAAAAACCAGGGTGAGATCTGCCCCTTGAACACACTGCTGGGCTGGGAACCAGTGGGTGGCCTGGGCCCCCTACCCAGAACCCAGAAGGCTTTGATGAGCTGTGGGGCCCTGGACAGGCCCATCCCCACACATATCTTAAGGGTACTATGACAGGAAGGCTACAAGAAGCCTTTTGAGGACGTGGAAGTGCTCATCCAAGCTCACGTGTAGGAAACCCTTGGTCTGTGCCTAGCGTGGGCGGATCCCAACAGCGGTGCCTCGGTGAATCCTGATATCCCTGTGAGGTGGGACCACCGTGTGCCCATTTATAGATGTAGGAGCTGGGCACAGAGATGGGGAGCGAAGGAGGGCGGCAGCCGAGATTCAAAGCCAGCTCTGCCAGGCCCCTCTCCGCAGCCTGAAGCGTGCACCCAGCAGTCTGCAGCCATCACGTGCAGTCACCTGCACCAGGTTCCTTCTGGGAGCAGGAAGCGGAAACGCAGCTGAGACGTGGGCATGTCCATTGTCGCCCGGCCCTGTGGGGAAGCTGGAGCCCAGAACTCAGGTCGCGGTGAGAGCCGGCCAGGTGGGCAGTGAGCGTCGTGTCCTCTCTGTGCCCCAGGGAAGGCCGGTATCCTCTACCGTTGCTACCCCGAGCCTGCTGACAGCCTGGGTCAGCAATGTGCATTCCGTGGTTTCTGGGGAGATGACCCCTGTCCTCTATGCTCTCCTGGGGTCCCCATGTCCTTCTTGCCCTGTGGGCAGGTGGCACCAGTGTCTCTGCCCCTGGCCACTCGCAGCCTCGGTCCACGGGAGCTCTGTCCATCCAGGACAGGATCCTGAGATCTGCCCATACAGCACCAGCCCTGAGGCCCATGTTGCTAATTCTTTAATAAAAGAGCGTGTTTATGAAACCTGACAACATCAGGGGAGATTTTTAAACGCCGTACATTAGGCCTTTCACGGGGAATCGTTAATGACAGGCGGGCTCAGCGGAACAGAGATTTCATCTAATATCAGTTTCGGGAAAGTCAATTGCAGGGTTATTTCTGCAGATTAAATTAACTCTATTTGGAGGTCACCTCCTGTTGCTAGATTGGGAGAGACAGATACACAATAGCAAATGCTATCAATGCGGTATTAATTCCACTCCACAAACAAGCTTTGATGCCCCCCAATACTTTAAAAAGAAGGTTTTTCTTTTTCAACCCCTTTCCTTCTGTTGAAGGACAAAATGTACTGGCCAATTATCAGGAACGTGCACATCCACTCGAAGAACTTCTCGCTGGGATTGTTCAGAATGTGGCAAGGGAGGCGAGTGTCTCTGCTCGGGCCCCGTTCGCTCGCGGGGCATCGAGGATCGTGTTGGCGGTGAGGAAGCAGGGGGGTGCAGGTCAGGGTGGGGGGCCAGCGGGAGCCTGGGCAGGCGTGGGGGTGGGTGTCCCTCCCAGGGCGATGCCTTCGGGTGAGACCACGGGTTCCCAAGCCTGGCCGGGCTCAGAGTGCCCAGTGGAACTTCTAACGTGGCACCTGCTCGGGCTGCCAGGAGAACCGTGGCTGGGATTGCCCCTCTGCTCTGCCCTCTTGTTTTTGGTTTCATTCATTTTTCTTTCCTTGTTTCTTGTTTTCAGTGAATGGGAACTTGATTGGTTTGAGGAGGCGCGTGTGATGGTTCGGGCGATGCCAGGCTTCCCCGGCGAGAAGAGTGGCCGGGGGCAGCTGGGGAAGGAAGCTGGGGGTGGCCCCAAGCTGGAGGGGCTGCACCGGCCCAGGGCTCAGCCTGAAAGTTGCTTGAACCTCTCGCCCGGTTTCCCATTCATCCTGCAGAGTGGAGTCCCTGCCTCCGCTCCCCTGGGCCCCGACCCCGGGGACACCAGCCCTGCCCGGGCGTCGGGTCTCCATCAGCCAAACGGGGACTTCTCCTGCCGGCCGGGGCTTTGTCCATCTCTGTGCCCCAGCCGCCCTCCCCTGAGACCCGTCATCCACATTGCCACCTCACCCCTTCTTGCCCACGAGCTCCAAACTTCCAGAGCCCAGCTCTCCACTGCCCGAGTCCCTCCTGTGGCCAGAGCGCTGCTCACGTATAACCCTGTGGGAACCTGGGGCGCCTGGGGGGCTCAGTCGGTTAAGCATCGACTTCGGCTCAGGTCGTGATCTCGCGGTCCTTGAGTTCGAGCCCCGCGTCGGGCTCTGTGCTGACAGCTTGGAACCTGGAGCCTGCTTCGGATTCTGCGTCTCCCTCTCTCTCTGCCCCTCCCCCGCTCACACTCTGTGTGTGTCTCTCTCTCAAAAATAAACAGACATTAAAAGAAATGCATGAATAGCCCCGTGGGGACCAGCACATAGCAGCCCAGCCACCGCCCGGCCGTCTGTCTGCACACACCCACTGGTTCAGCTGTGCAGCAGGGCCTTGCTTTACTTAGGACGGCCTGGAAGAAGGGGGACCCTGCCCCAAAGCCTGCAGGGACAGGGCTCCCTGACATCCCCCCCACCCCCGGCCAGGTGATTGTCACAGCACCTTCTCCACTCGCTTCCCCACTGACTTACCCTGCCTTCCTGAGGGTGACCGTCCCTTCCCAGGACCACGCATGGCACGTGGCTGGGGTATGACGCTGGCTGGGTTCGTTGAACTAATAATGAACATCCCCTGTCCTCCCTGGGGCTCAGCCCTGCTGTCCTCTCCTCCTCCCCACACCTCAAGTCCCCCTTGGTTTGATGGCTTTGCCTGGTGGTCCCTCCCCTCACCCCCAGCCCCTGCCACACAGGCGCCCTCTGGCTGACATGAACTGGGCAGCAGCTGGCCCTGGACCCTGCTCAGATGACCTGTGTCAGTCTGGGAGGGCCGGCCCGGCCCAGCGCTGCCCGGCCTGTGGCACACCTGTCTCCTAAGTGCCACCACACACTTGCAGGTGACCAGCCTCAGCCGTGTGACAGACACACCCCTGCCCAGGAGTTCTGAGTTTGGCTCCTGGGGTGTGGCGCTGCCTAAACGGAGGCCCCCCACATTATGTGCACGTCCTGCCTTGAACTTGTGACATGGCCGTATTTGGAAAAAGAGCCTTTTGCAAGTGCAGTGATGTTGAGGGGGTCAAGGTGGGGTCGGCCTGGGTTAGGGTGGGCCCTAAATCCGATGCTGCGTGTCCTTCTGGGAGACAGAAGAAGGACTTGGGAGAAGATGAGGCACGTATAGACGGAGGCAGAGGGCGGGGGGACGGGGCCGCAGGGCAAGCATCATCTGGGGCCATCTGAGACCACGGGAGGCAACAGGGACCCCCAGACCCAGCAAGGAAGCGTGGCCCTGCTGACACTGACCTCTGGCTCCAGACCCTCAGAACTGGGGAGAGTACATGTCTGCTCTCGTAAGGCCCTGGTTTGTGCTCATGTGTTAGGGCAGCCCCAGGGGACACACGCAGGGTCACGCACAATGCAGATTCCTGGGTCCCTAGAGCAGACCCCAGGGTGGAGGCCCAGAAGTAAGACGCAGGGGTGGGGCCCGGGAGTCAGATGCAGGGCTGAGACCCGGGAGTAAGACGCAGGGGTGGGGCCCGGGAGTCAGATGCAGGGGTGAGACCCGGGAGTAAGATGCAGGGGTGGGGCCCGGGAGTCAGATGCAGGGGTGAGACCCGGGAGTAAGACGCAGGGGTGGGGCCTGGGAGTCAGATGCAGGGGTGAGACCCGGGAGTAAGACGCAGGGGTGGGGCCCGGGAGTCAGATGCAGGGATGAGACCCGGGAGTAAGACGCAGAGGTGAGACCCCGGAGTAAGACACAGGGGTGGGGCCCAGGAGTCAGATGCAGGGGTGAGACCCGGGAGTAAGACGCAGGGGTGGGGCCCAGGAGTCAGATGCAGGGATGAGACCCGGGAGTAAGATGCAGGGGTGAGACCCGGGAGTAAGACGCAGGGGTGGGGCCCGGGAGTCAGATGCAGGGATGAGACCCGGGAGTAAGACGCAGGGGTGGGGCCCGGGAGTCAGATGCAGGGGTGAGACCCGGGAGTAAGACGCAGGGGTGGGGCCCGGGAGTCATATGCAGGGGTGAGACCCGGGAGTAAGACGCAGGGGTGGGGCCCGGGAGTCAGATGCAGGGGTGAGACCCGGGAGTAAGACGCAGGGGTGGGGCCCGGGAGTCAGATGCAGGGATGAGACCCGGGAGTAAGACGCAGGGGTGGGGCCCGGGAGTCAGATGCAGGGATGAGACCCGGGAGTAAGATGCAGGGGTGGGGCCCGGGAGTCAGATGCAGGGGTGAGACCCCGGAGTAAGACGCAGGGGTGGGGCCCGGGAGTCAGATGCAGGGGTGAGACCCGGGAGTAAGACGCAGGGGTGGGGCCCGGGAGTCAGATGCAGGGGTGAGACCCGGGAGTAAGATGCAGGGGTGGGGCCCGGGAGTCAGATGCAGGGGTGAGACCCGGGAGTAAGACGCAGGGGTGGGGCCCGGGAGTCAGATGCAGGGATGAGACCTGGGAGTAAGACGCAGGGGTGGGGCCCAGGAGTCAGATGCAGGGATGAGACCCGGGAGTAAGACGCAGAGGTGAGACCCGGGAGTAAGACACAGGGGTGGGGCCCAGGAGTCAGATGCAGGGGTGAGACCCGGGAGTAAGACGCAGGGGTGGGGCCCGGGAGTCAGATGCAGGGGTGAGACCCGGGAGTAAGACGCAGGGGTGGGGCCCGGGAGTCAGATGCAGGGGTGAGACCCGGGAGTAAGACGCAGGGGTGGGGCCCGGGAGCCAGATGCAGGGATGAGACCCGGGAGTAAGACGCAGGGGTGGGGCCCGGAAGTCAGATGCAGGGATGAGACCTGGGAGTAAGACGCAGGGGTGGGGCCCAGGAGTCAGATGCAGAGGTGAGACCCGAGAGTCACGCAGGGGTGAGTCCCGGGAGTCAGATGCAGGGATGAGACCTGGGAGTAAGACGCAGGGGTGGGGCCCAGGAGTCAGATGCAGGGATGAGACCCGGGAGTAAGACGCAGAGGTGAGACCCCGGAGTAAGACACAGGGGTGGGGCCCAGGAGTCAGATGCAGGGGTGAGACCCGGGAGTAAGACACAGGGGTGGGGCCCAGGAGTCAGATGCAGGGATGAGACCCGGGAGTAAGACGCAGGGGTGGGGCCCGGGAGTCAGATGCAGGGGTGAGACCCGGGAGTAAGATGCAGGGGTGGGGCCCGGGAGTCAGATGCAGGGGTGAGGCCCAGGAGTCAGCGTCTTCACTGTGGCGCCCAGAGAGGCCTACTTCCCCCCTCCCTTCTGACCACCTCGTGAAGGCCGTGTGTCCTGCGATGCCGGGGGCCTGTCCCCCCTACAGGAGCCCCCTCACTTCCGCACGCCCGCCTCTTGCTGAGATTCTGTGTCTGCCTCCCAGGGAGTCTGTGTCGGCCCGCTGACCCCTGCCGGCCCACTGGTTGCTACCCCGGGAGGGACGCTCGGTGTCTCTCCCACCCAGCCTGAGGCCAGTGGAGCTGGAGCGCGTGCTCAGACCCTGCGCAGGGTGTGGCGGTGTTGGGGGGTCGTGGGGGGTCAGCATCCGACACCTGCTCCCAGGCTATTTGCTTCCTTCCTCTGCCCCCCACTCCTCCCCCATCCTGGGTGTCCTCCCCCCACTCCCCCCTCCCCCATCCTGCATGTCCTCCCCCACTCCCCCATCCTGGGTGCCCTCCCCTCCCCTGCCCCCTCCCCCAACCTGGGTGTCCTCCCCTCCTCCCCTGTCCTGGGTGTCCTCCCCCCTCCCCCATCCCCCATCCTGGGTGCCTCCCCTCCCCCTCCTCGCTCATTCTGGAAGCATCTCTGGGAGGCGTGCACTGCCCGCTGTAAGCACTGATTAACGGACCCGTCCTCGGCCTGCAGCGCTGCCCCTGCTGGGAAGAGAGATCATTTAGGGCAATTCCGCACTGACTGATGACTCTGGTTACACTTCAATTTAGTTGACACGAGCAGGAAAATAAATGTCGCGAGCAGGGCACGGGGGCCTTGTGTGGGCTCGGGAGCACCACCCCACCCCTGGAGGGCCTTCCCTTTGGGGCACCGGCTGCCCTCACACCGCACCTCTGCTTGACGGGTCGCCACCGCCAGGCCCCGTATCCCTTGTCCGTTAGCTGTCGAGGGGCAGGGTCTGCAGCAGGTGCTCCGGGCTCGAGGGCCGGAGGGCCGGGCGGGGCCTGGGTGGCCCTTCCGGGGACAAGTCAGCCGGCGGCTCAGCAAGACGCTGTCGACTGAGTGGCCTCAGTGGCTCAGACAGAAGCTCCACCCGGCGCCGGGTGCTCAGCTCCCACTATGTGCGTGCTGGGTGAGCAGGGATGCAGAGGGACACATAAGACCAAACACTGCACCATTTCCAGAAAGTTCTTCCCTGCAAAGCACCCGTACCCACAGGGCCGGGCCCTGGAGAGCAGCTGGGGCAGCCGGACTGTCCCTGGCCGCACGGGTTTGACACAGGGCACCTGACTTGGGTGGAACTGGGGGGCGGTGGGTCGTGCTCTACACGTCATTGCAGCGTGAACACAGTCTCGGGAGCTGGGGGACGGCCCCCATCCCTCTGGGGGCCTGAGGCCCGGATGCCGTGGACACGGTTGGCTGAATTGGGCAGGGTCGCCCACGAAAGGACTGAGATGAGGACAGAATTAGCCACTTTGACCGCAGAGGGAATGGGAACAGAGTGAGGGTCCGGCCCTCGGGAAGCCGGCTGTTGATGGCCCCTCCCCGGGCACCGGACAGCTCACAGCCGGCATCAGCAGGGCCATCAGAACGCAGGTGGAAGGCTGGGCCGAGGGGCAGCACCTCGCTGTCAGTGCCTGTGAGTTAACTTCGCAGAGCAAAGATCCCCGATGGCTGTGGCCCCCGGAAGACCCTTATCTGAACCCAGTGGCTCAAGGAAACATTAGGCACCCAGGCTGGGCCCCTCCCGCCCCCAACCCGGAGAGGATGTCACCTCCCACGAGGGGCCTGGGGTCCACCCACCAGAGAGACACACTCTCTCTCTCTCTCTCTGTCAGAGTGGAGAAGGGGCCTCAGAGACCTCTGTCTCTGCCTCTGGTCGTATCCATTAACTGACATCAGTGGGTTTTCTAGACCCGACAGCCAGCCCTCTTGGCTCCCGGATGCGAGGGGTGCTCCCGGGGGGAGGCCCGGCTTCCCGATGACCCTGTGCTCCCAAGACCAAAGGTAACGACGCAAAGTGATGATAGTGTCCTCATCTCGGCCACACAGAAGGGAAAGAGGAGCACTGTGCATCCTGCCGGGAGGGGTCCAGTCAAGGGACCCCCCCACCCCGTCAGTTACTCACGGTTCACGGAAGGCGTCCACACCCGTCAACTCCTTTAACCGCCATCTTGCACCGTCGATCAGACGCGGCCAGGGCGCTCCGCCCATGTTTGGATGAGCCTGCGGATCAGCACCCAGGGAGCCGGGACCCGGGCACACAGGTGGTGACGGGCTGCCCCGCCGCCAGCTCCCAGCCGCCGGATTCCTCGCATTTGCACACCCAGGCGTGCGTGCATTTCCCTCCACGCACGCCTGCACCTGCTGCACACGAGGCATCATCCCCGCTCCTCCCTGCAGACCACGGCACTGTCATAAAGGGCACGGAGCTGAGAAGTCCCTGCAGAAGCTCAGACCCCCATAGGAGCCGCAGGAAGCACGAACTGGTTCCTGCAGGTTTAAGGGGGCAGTTGAGCAAGTCCTATGGAAACAGCCTTGAACGGGGCATAATGTGACCTAGAACTGGTAGGATATTGTCCTGAGGTCTAGTAAAGACAGGCAGGGGGGCGGCGGTGTGTGCATTCACCTGTCTTGTTTGCAACAGTGACACGTTAACACGTCAAGTCACGTGGATCCAGAGGCATCTGTGGAACTAACCCTCTACAGTCGTAAAGGATCACTCTCAAAACTGACCTGGGACGTCAATAAAAATGGACAAATGCATCAGGGTGGTAGGGGTAAGAGTGTAATCACACCTGGAATGGATGAGAGAGAGAGAGAGAGAGAGAGAGAGAGAGAGAGAGAGGTGCTATATCCACACAGTGCAATATTTTCCAGCAAGGACACAACAGAAACATTGACATCTGCTGTGGATGAACCAAAAACATTGTGCAGGTGACCGAAGCCGGTTACCAAAGTTCACCCGTAGTGTTGTCCGGTGTAGATGAAATGCATAAAAACAGAATAATCCGTAGAGACAGATTGCAGGTCCCCGGGGCCCGGGGGTGAGGCAGCGGTCATGGCTATGGGGTTTCCTTTCGGGGTGATGGAGATGTTTCAGGACAGGTGCAGGTGACGGTGGCACAACCTTGTGAACACACGAAAAGCTACAGCTCTGTGCACTTGAAAAAGGTCCTGCTACGAGCAGCTGTGTGTGGCCCGAAGCCCCCGGTCCTCACGCTCCGGAAGTCCCTGCTGGCCTGATGGAGGTCCGACCGAGTGTGAGTGACGCCGTAGAGAATGTGAAGGAGGTGCCCGGACCAGCAGAAGCCCGTCTCCGCAGGCCGGCGGCTGGAGAAGGTGCGAGTGTTCTGATGTCAGCATCCAGAAGGAGTCGCCCCCGCACCTGCTCCTCCGTCTGAGGGGCGGCTGGCAGTTCTTTTCTGCATTCACAGAGCCCACGGGTCACTCTGTCCCCCAGCCATTTGCACTGATTTAGGTTTGGAAAATGGTGATGAAGTTTTGTTGCACGGAAACAGCGACAGGAAAAAGCTCATTGGCCTCTGGGTGCCTTTCCAGGACGGTGTGGGCTGCACTGACCGCCTGCCCAGCCCGGGGCCACCTCCTCCCCGGCGTCTGGACAGCAATCTGGGGGCCGCTGCAACCCGCATGGTGTGGTGCCCCGACCCCTCCAGCAGGTGCCATCCCACGGCTGAGCATCTCGCCACGATGGGGCAAAGACGGGGCTTTCCTGTCCGCACGGCAGGGCTCACGGGCCATCCACGGCCACACTGATGCTTGGGACAGCCGTGCAGCTGGGGAAGGAGAGAAGGGCAGTCATCTGCCGCAGGTCCGGGAGGCAGGGGTGCGACTGGCTGAAAGCCGGCCCTGGAGCTTTTTTCCTGAAGCTTCGTGCCTGGGAGTCTGTGGTGTTAGCCGTCCGCGTGTCTGCCCGGCCAGGCACAGGTACACGCTTGCTGGGGAGATGCGTCCATACCTCAAGTTCGAGGTGGGGGCCTGCCTTGCAGGGGCGAGGCTAGGCCGCATTCGGGGGAGGGCTTTCTGCCCACGGTCTCATTCAGGATCCCCCCCCCACCCCGCCCTTGGTCTGCGCGTCCATGGTGCTCCAGGACCCCAGCGATGGGAACCTTCCATGTCGGCCAGAGCGAGCCACTCCTGCTCTCCGCTTTCCCGGCCACTTCTGTTTTCATTTTTTCCGGGGAGTTTCAGTGGCCTTGACCGTTCCCAGAGAACGCAGCCCATTAGCATTTTCATTCCGATTGTGTTGAACTGACGCATCAACGGAGAATCGACCTCTTGGTGATGCTGACTGTCCCCGACCACGTGATCTTCCATCTACTCAAATTTACTTTTGTTTTTTTAATGAACGCCTTGAAGTCATCCTCCTCCAGGCCTCACGCGTCTCCTGTTCAATTTATTCATGGGTATCTTATCTCCTCTGTTGCTGGGAGCGGGACTTGCCCCGTTGTTCCTCCCGCTGGCCGGTGTGTTTCCTCACATCTTGCCCTGTGGCTGCTTCTTTCTTTATGCTTCATTCTGGCTTCGACATGAGATTTCTTCCAAAGCCTCCTTCCCCTTCAAGTCCGCCTGGTGCCTGGCCGAGAGCCGCGCCCTCAGCAGGAAAATGCTTCTGGACGTGGACGCGGAACTGAGCCGGCGGGCCGTGGACGGCAAGGGTCTGGAACCCGGGCACGTGGCTCGCACTTAGTGCTTACACGCAGGGGCGCACGTGGGGGCGGGGCGTGGGGCTCACAGTGTGCTGGCCCTCGGGCTCAGGGACGGCAGGGACAAGCCGAGAGACACGGTCACCACGGGGGTGAGGGCGTCAGCCGAGGAGGGTCCCGGGCTGGTGCTCTGTGACCAGCATTAGCACGTGCTCACACGCATGCCTGTACGTGTGCGTGCACACGTGTGCATATTCGTGCGTGCACACTCGAGCAGGAGTTATCGTGTGTATTCCTTGTGTGCTCATGTGCAGTGTGTGCATGTGGGCATACTTGTGAGATTCTCGGCTTCCCGGGCCCTATTCTCGCTGAGGGATGGCCCTGCCTTGCTCTCTTTGTTCGCCCCTCCCTTTCACCCGCGTGCCAACCGCTGCAGGCATAGACACAGGACAGGAGGGTCCCCACCGTCCTCCGTGGACCCAGAATCTGGACAGTGTTCTGTGTTGCAGGTGCCCAGGGGCCAGCCAGAAAGGAGGCCTGGTGCCTGTGGGAGGGGGGCGCCCCTCGTGGGGCAGGGGGTCCTTCTAGTCCACGCGGGGGAGACCTCTCCCCTGCTCCCCACGCTGAGGTGACCCCACCTCGCACACGGGCCAGGGTAACGGTCCAAAAGCAGGAGTGATTCATTTCATTTAACCGCGATGAGAGTCACCGCCTCCCCGTCGGTGCATCCCGTCCTGTTCTCAGCAGTTTGCTTCTTTGTCAAAAGTAAACACAACCAGAAAATCCAATTCCGGCCCATTTCCCTCGCAGCCCCCGCTCCCCGGGAGATTGATGGTGCTGTGTGTCCCCATCTATCACCCCCGTCCTGGCCTGGAGGCCACCGCGCTTTTCCATTTATTTTGGGCTTTGGAGAGACCTGAACATTTAGCTTTTTTTCCTGTGGGCTCCTCTGTGCTGCCCTTCCTCCCCTGCCAGCCATGTCCCCTGTCCCCTGTCCCCTTCTCCAGCCACCAAGGTCAGTCTGATGTTCCTGAGGAGCACTGGGAGCAGACGGGGACCTCCCTCCCTGGTGCAGAGGGGCCTGGTCCTTCGGAGGCTGGAACGGAGCCCGCGGGGAGGAGAGAATCCACTCTCCCTGCCTGATGGTTCTGAGCTGGGACGCTGGTCTGCCTCCAACTGGGACCCACAGCCCCGGCCTGGGTCCCCAGCCTGCAGACTACAGATCCCTAATCTTAGGGCTGATTCCTAGAGCACTCCCCACGTCCCACTGGACTGTTTCCCTGGAGAACAGACACACCCCACACCCACCTTCACTGCTGGCCTCCTCTGGCTCATCGAGGCACCAGCCCAAGCGTAACGCTAGCCTCTCAACGACCCGTGAATCCCCTCCCCGCCTCCCCCTGCAGCTGCAGATCGCCAGGATAGTACAGTGGGAGCCTGGCCCGTCCCCGCTCGCTCAGAAGGTTTGCTCCACAGGCTGTTCCGGCAAAGACCCAGGCTCACCCTGGACAGGACTGGGGCCTCAGAATCCCGCCTTCTCCGCTGAGACCCCGGGGCCCGTCCTCACAGCACCCCCAAGGACTGCAGGGCTGTCCCCCACCAGGGGCACAGGACCACCCGCTCGGGCTCCTTGCTCCCTGTCCTCACCCGGCAGGCTGTTCTTGTCTGTCTTTTGGTATCAGGTGAGACGAACCCCAGACCCACTAAAGGAAGGCATTAGGCAGGTGAGTCCAATTTTAAAAAGTCAGAAGTACAAGTCACTTCTGCCGGACACAGAAGGATTTGCTGGGAAAGAGTCTGGGGACAATCACAGTGATTCAGGGCAGCCTGACTCTGAGACTGCTCCTCGGAGGGGCGTGGGCTCCAGGGGGTCCGGGAGCATCTGGGCTCCGGGACTGAGTGGGCACGGCGGCTGCGGACAGCCCAAACTCATTTGAAATGATCTGGAAGCTCGTCCGCGTTCCTCCACCAACGGCCCTGTGTTCTCATGATGCACCCCTGGGATGGGCGGATTTTTACTGAGGACAAGTGGTTTCATAGAGAAGCTGGGCCAGTGTCAACCTCGACACCGTTATATCCTGGGTAAATAGTTTCGGGAGCGAATTGTAAAAAACTGTGATGCTGTTGAAACTTCCACTGTGGCAGCAAATCGTACGTGCTGGACACAGTGCCCTGCCCTTGGGCTCTGGGCGCCTGCCCTGGGCACCTGGGATTCAGCCTAGAGCTGTGTCCCCACCCCGAGCAGGAGCCCGAGTGGCGTCTGCTTGACCCGAGGACCTTGCGGGCCTGTGGGCAGCGCTCTGGGCGGGATGGGCCCTGATGGAGGCAGGTGCTGGCTCGTATCTGCGGGAGGGGGAGGCAGGCCGGCCTGCAGGTGCCGGGCAGGCGGGGCTGGGCTTGTCTGCTGGCATCTGTGCCCAGGCCTGCAGTCACATGGCGGGCAGGACCAGAGGGGAGTCCGCCTGGGGGGCTCGCAACAGCGGCACCCAGCCGCCTGGCCTCTTCGTCTCTGAACGTCCATCCGTCTGTGATTTTCCAAAATGCCGAATGCCCAGAGCCGGCTGCCCCGGTTCCCAGCGCTGGCCCTCCGTGGCTCTTGCTGTCTCGAATCCCTAGAAACACTCAGCCCTGCCAGAGGCCCCAGCTGTCTGCACTGCTCGGTGTCTGAGCACAGGCCCTGGGGCGGCCTCCGGGACAAAGCGAGGGCTGCCCGTGGTGGCCCCGGGCCCTTGGTTGTTTCAGAGAAGAGCAGCCCAGGGACGCCTCCTGCCCTGTGGGCTCCGGGAGGGCCCAGCTACCCGGCGGCTGAGAACGGCTTATGGCATATGGCCGGCACCGTGGCACCCCCACCCCCGTTCTTTGGTGGAAGAGTCTTTTGGCCTGAGGACCCTGGGCCGGCGCCTGTGTGCAGGGCCCAGGATTCTGCATTGAAAGTCGATGTAAATGTGTTTCTACTCCGGCCATCCTGGGCCCTGGCATTGGGCAAATAGCAACCTACAGCCCCGGGAAGGACCTGGCCGCCCAGAGACTTCCACCCCACGCCTGCTTTCTGCAGCCGTGGGGTGGGGTGGGGGCTGAGAGAGGTGAGTGGGGGGCTCTCCTCCCCCCCACCCTGGGGAACAGGACAGCAGGAGTGAGGAGGAAGCCCCCAGGGGACCCGTCAGCACACAAGGGCATCTCAAGGCCATTCTGTCCCGCAGGGTTTTAAAAACCTTGATTATGATTGTTTTTCTAGCTCTATTGAGGGGACATTAACAAACAACACCGTCCCTACTGTATTGGGAGCACAAGGCGGGATATTTTGATATCCGCGTCCATCTGAACGAGTCCCGCGATGCAGGAGGTGAACGCCCCTGTCCGCTTGCCTGGCCCCTTCTGTGCAAGGTGACCAGAATCTCCTCCCTTAGCAGCTTCCAAGGATGCGCTACCCCATCGTTAACTAGGGTTCCCGTGCTGCACGTTGGACCCCGGGACTTACTCACCTTACAGCGGGAGGTCTGTCCCCCCACCCACCCCTCCCTGCCTCCCCCCCGCCCCGCCCCAGCCCGGCTCCTCTCTGCCCCTCTGCACCTGCCGGGCTGGCCATCGGCCCACAGCGTGGACAACAGACTGAGCCACGGAGGCCGGGCGCCTGGCAGAGACCCGCAGACTGGCGGGTCCCTCCGGGACCCGCCTGGGCCGGGCCCAGCCCATGTGCAGGGAAGTTGGGGCGTGTCTCAGAGAGGACACGTTTGTCAACAGGTTTGCGTAAAAGCGACACTCCTAAGGAGAGTGTTTTCACAGATTATTCCTTTCCTGAAAACCGGCAGCCGATAAATACTGGCGTTCTTCACAAATACACCCGTTACATCCCGGAAAGCAGGCATTAGCGGGGCAGAGCCGCGTGTTACTAAATGTCACCAGGCCAATTGAACTTCTGGATTCACTGAAATATGCTCAGTTCTGAAATTCAGTCAGACAACGGCGGCGGGGGGGGGGGGGGGGTTTCCATGACTCCCCCCCTCCCCCCACCACCCAGGCTACAGTGGGAGGGGCTAGGGTCCCGAGGGGGGACGGGGCAGGGGCCGCAAACTCCGGGGACCCCAGCCATTCTGCAGCGGATCCCCCCTTCCGGCCTGCCCCCTTCCTCCCCAGGCCCCCCTGCCTCTCGGCCCCACGTGCCCACCCCCTGGGCCCCACTCTCAGGGAAACTGAGGTCACACACTAGTCTTCATCGCCCCTCCCCATCCGGGGCTCACACGCCCGACTCGCTTGCTGGAATGTACCTGCCAAGGTGGCCACTCACCTCCAGGCCGAGGTCCGTGGCTGGCTGCTCGTCCCTCCCCGTAACTGCTGGGGTGAGGCCCCTCCCTTCCCCAACCCCCAGCCCGGGCCGGGGCCCCACGACAGCTCATGGGAGACCTGGTAGGAGGCGTCAGGAAGACGGGAGGGGGGAGGTGGGTGAGAGCCAGCCCTCCGCGTGCTCACCTCCAGTGGGTGTTTGCCCCGTGAACCTCCCTCGGCCCGGCCCGTCTGGTCCGGTCCCTCTCCAGGGTGAGCCGACAAGGTCACCTGATACGCGGGGTGCAGGGGCAGAGAGAGACGCCCCTCTGCCTCCCGGGGCCACCCCCTGCCCTGGGTGTCCAGCCGAGGGTCCCTCCCCAGCCCCGGATCACCACAGGAGGGGCACTGCCGTCACAGCAGGCTTTTCACGAAGGGCCTGAGAGGCATCGGAGCGGCCGCCACGCTCACGGGGAGAGCAGTTATTAAAGTGTTACGGGGGACGTCTTCTCCACATCCACAGTCCACTTGTCATCGAGAAGTAGCTTTGCAGACGATCCAGCAGCGGAATGCAGCCTGTCTGGGGACGCGCACGCCTCGGGCACGCTGGAACGTTCCGGAGGTGCTGCTGGGTCAACACGTTCCAGAAGGGCGCCCACTCCCACCCGGCCGGGCCCAGGCTGTCTGCCCCGGGGGGGACCCTGCGCCCCGGCTCCCGTGTCCTCTCTGCCAGCCTGTCACCTAGCAGGAACATTAGGAAGTTTGGAGGAAAGGGTGGAGCGTGTGGGGTCCTTGGGGTCCGGAGTCCGTAAGGCCGACCGAAGACGCAACCAGGGGAAGAGAAGTGAGTGACGGAGTATAGACAACGGAGCAGGGGCAAAGGCAGAGAGGCCGCGGGATCCCGGGTCGTGAGGGCTGCTGAGGCCGGAGTGTGGCCTTGGTGGGGCTGGACACAGCGTATCTTGGCTCCCTCCTCAGGCCAGAGGCCAATGTACCCCAGGGGTCAGGGTCCAGCCGACCCTGCGAGTCAGCGGGACCCTCCGGGTCAATAAATCTGAATGTTCTTTCAACAGAAATCGCTGCTTCCCTTACTGCTGTTGTCTTGCCCGGGACGCCCCTTGGCGGTGTCCCCGTATCGTGGGTTTCCCAGCACTTCATCAGGCCCCCCGTCAAGATGACCAAGGACCCCTCAGACGGAAGCGGGGGCTCCCTGGCTTCTCACGGCCACCAAGGCCCACGCCTCGCCCGGCCCCAGCTTCCCCCAGCCCGGCACCAGCTTCCCCTTCGCCGCTGCCCACCCGGGAAGTGGTCCACTCAGACCCTCAGAAGGAAGCATCTCTTCTGGCCTACCGAGGGCAGAGTGTCTGTCCTGCGGACGCTGCTCGCTATAGAGAAGGGCCAGGTCAGCCCCGACGGAGAGCAGCCGGGCAGGAGGTGACACAGGTGGTGTTTGTGGTCCGGTTGCCGGGGCGGTGGGGATGGGGCGTGGCATCTGGTAGAGCACGTGGGAGCCCGCCCCCTCTGCCGCAGACACGCCCCTCGGACGCAGAGGCTTGTGTAGACTCGCACCGCGAGGGGCGGGGATGCAGGCCTCGCCTGGCCGGGTCGGGCTCGGGGGCTGAGGTGCAGCCTGGGGCTCCGCAGGCGTCTGTCCGGTGGCCCTGGGCGCTGGACGGGGCGGCCGTCCTGGCAGTGAGGGGGTGCGGCTCCTAATGGCAGTGACGGTCCCGAGGGCTCAGTGACTAGGACGCCATCCATTTGCGTGGAACCACCGCTGTGCCCGATGACACTGCGGGTTGTGCGCTCGTGATTTATGGAGACAGCAGTGGTCATTTTTGTAATAGGAGTCAAAGGAGTTTTTGGCAATGGGTCAACTTAAAGGAAATCGAAACACAATCTTTAAATGAGTGATTAGGCTGAAGGAAGGAACCAGTTCCATGTGTGTGGGTGTGCGTGTGCACGTGTGTGTGAGCATGCATGTGTACGTGTGTGTATGTGTGTGAGTGTGCACGTATACGTGTGTGAGTCTCCCTGTGCGAGTGTGTATACATGTGTGTGCATGTGTGCATGTATGAATGTGCGTGTAAATGTGTGAGTGTGTAATTTTGGGGGAGCCCGTGTGTGAAGGGGGTCCCCTGCCCGAAGCCTTGACCAAGAAGCAAGGACTGGAAACGGACACAGACTCTGAGCAGCCTGTTGTGTGAACTGACCCCAAGCCCTAAGGAGAACCAACCACTGCGATATTGAGGTCCAGCTATCAGGTCCCCAAATGTCCCCAAGGACTGCAGCATTCAAGAACTGCCAGACAAAGGACAACACAAACACAGGACAAAATTCTGCTCTGTGTGTGTGTGTGGCTGCCCTTCATAGAGGGAGTGCTGTATAGACGGCACAGTTTCCAGAAGGTTCCATCGCACGTGTTGGGAGGTGGCCCGTCGGATGCACGACCGTGTCTGTGGGGACGCGGCGAGGGCTTTGCTGCCTCCTCTCCCTCCAGCTTCGTGCCGTCCGTTTGGCCCTTTCTTGGCCGGGCCTTCCCATCCCTCTCTGCTACTGCATCCTGCTCCCATCCCCCCACCTATGACTCTCTCCAGATGGCCACCTAGGGCTTTGCGCCGTCTCTCTGGCCACACCTCCTCCCCTGGGTGTCCAGCCCGGGGCCGATGGGGCTCTTCAAGGATAACCACACCCTCTTCCTTCCCGTCTTGCCCTGTGCCTTCTCTCTGGGTGATGCCATCGAGAGCTGTAGCATCAGGTGTGGACCACAGACAGATGGCACCCACGTTCCCAATCCAGCTCCCTTCTGGCCCCGAGCTCCAGGGTTCTACCTGCGTCCATCCTCCTCCCCAGCACCTCTCCGTGGACTTCTCACGGCACCCAGATCAACATGCCCCAAACCAGCTCATGACCCTGCTCCCTCTCTCATGGGGTGGGACCAACACCACCCGTACCTGATGCCAGAGACCTGAGGGCCAGCTCTGTCTTCTTCTAACCCTGTCCATGCTCCATCGTCAGGCAAGTGCTCTGCCTGGTCAGTTCTGTGTCCTGAGCATCTCCGAAGCTTGGTCAACCGGCGCCTGGCTCTGTCTGCTCCAGCCGCCCTGGAATTTGGGACATGCCCAAACTAAGCCAGACATCTTTTCAGCTTAAGTCATTTTGTCATGGATGTCTTTTCTGGTCTCACAAACCAGGTCAAATCCCCTGGGACAGTACCTCCTAAAGTTGCACGGCTCTGCTGTTCAGCACATTTCACAGTTGCAAGTTTATATTTGTTTGTGTGGTTATTTGAATAATGCTTATTTATTGCACTATGTTGTAAATTCCATGAGGATGGGGGGTGTAAATATCAGTTTTTACACACCATGTTTTTTCTTATTGCCTGGCATGGAGACTGCCTATGGTAGGTGCCCACCCATCTGTCTCTCTCTCTCACTCTACCACCTCTCCTTTATTCCCCCTTTCCTTCCCTCCATCATCCATCCCTCCATGCATCATCCATCCATCCATTCATCCATCCATCATCATGCATCCCTCATCCATCCATCCATCCATCCATCCATCCATCGTCCATCCCTCCATCCATAATACATCCACCCATGCATCCATGCATCCATCCATCAGTCCACTATCTATCTATCCATCCATCCAACCATACATCCATCATCCATCCATCCATCCATCCATCCCTCCATCCATAATACATCCACCCATGCATCCATGCATCCATCAATCCATCATCTATCCATCCATCCAACCCTACGTCCATCATCCATCATTTATCATCCCTCCATCCATCCATCCATCCCTCCATCCATAATACATCCACCCATGCATCCATGCATCCATCCATCAATCCATCATCTATCCATCCATCCAACCATACGTCCACCATCCATCATTTATCGTCCATCCATCCATCCATCCACGTGACAGCTATTGAGCGCTGTGCACCATTCATAGGTGCCCTACACAGGTTTAAGTCAACTGATACACCCGAAACCTTAAAAGAGAGTGATAACTACTATTATTAAGCTCATATTACAGAAGAAAACACGGGGCTTAAGAAAGTTAAGAACTTGACTAACCAGCCAGTGTCAAAGCCCCCCCGTCAGGATGAACGACCTCCAAAGCCCACATCTTCCCATGAAGCCCTCTTTGGGTTGGTCGCCCACGCTAATTCCTCCTGACATCTCTCCCAGGAGAGGTCTCGCTCCCGAGTGTGACCTTAGAAGAGCTGCGGCAGCCTCACAGACTCCTGACCCCTGCTTCTATTTCTTCGAGCCCACGGAGACAGCTGGCTGTACGGTGGCCGAACTGCTGCGGTCAGGGACGCGTCGGCACCGTGACCTTGTGGTTGTCATCTGTGCGACTTGTGTGCATCACTTAGCCTCTCTGAGTCTCTGCTTGCCCGTGGCGGCGGAAGGATGGAGCCCCGCCAGGTGGGATTGCTGGGTTTTGTAGGTCGTGTATGAGGGGGGCCGGGAAGACGGGCGGTAAGTGGCGCTCCCACATGTTCTTTGTCTCTTGAGGCCCATCAGGTGCTGTGTTCCGGCTGAGACACCGTCCCCTCCTCCAGGGAGTTCCGCCCAATGGGATGAATAGCCTGGGGTGGGGGGTGAAACTGAGCAGCACAAGCGAGGATGGGGGTTGGGGAGACCCTGCAGCTCCAGACATGGGAGACACCTGCTCCTGATCCGGAAGAGGCGGGGAGTCTGCAGAGCGGGTGGGGCTGGCTTGTCTGAAGAGGAAAGGGGCGTGAAGCCTTTTATCACCTGCTGGGTGCCAGGTGTTGAAAGCCTATCATCCCATTTAACCCTCTAGGTGTCCTACCTGGAAGATGTTTTGCAACCTAGCAAATAGACCCAGGACACACAGCTCGTGGTTGCCGGGGCCCCTCCGCCCCTCCGCCAGCCTTCCGCCACATCGCGCTGGGTCATAGCAGGGGGGGAAAACAGTCCCAGGCACGAGAATGGGAACCTTAAAGAGATCGGCCTGAAAGTGAACTTACGCGGGAGGTCGGGTGGGAGAGACGGTTGTTGCTGGAGGAACAGACCTACATGTTGGGCCCGAGAATTTGAACTTCCAACTTCACAGCAGTGGGGAGCAGTGGGGGGGCGGGGCAGGCAGTGAGCGCTTTAGGAGCCTCTGTGGCCGCGTGGGGAGTGGGTTGTAGCAGGTGAGGCTGGAGGGGGAGCGGGGTAACAAAAGCAGTGATGTGTGGAATGTAATTATACACATAAAAATCCAGCACGTGCACCAGGAGGGAAGGGCACGTGACGTCAGCATATGAATTTTGAAAATCACTTCCCTCTCCGAGGAATCAGATCCTTCGAGAGGGCTCACTTAAAGACGTTGGGTAGAGGGACGACACCTGTATGTTTAGAAACTTCTAGAAGGAAGTTAGAGTCTGGGTTCCTCACAGAAGTGCAGGTGTCCACCCGGGGCCACTGTCCACGTGCCCTCGGCCCCGTGTTGGACGAACCTGCCTCAACCACGGGCCGCGGCCAGAGGCAGAGGGAAAGTGAGGAGCTTCGGGTCCCCCAAGGGGCTTGAGGAGTCCGCCCTCCCCCACCACGGAGTTGCCAAGCGGCCGCCAGGGAGCTCTCAAGGGGGTCTGGAGGACAGACAGACAGCGTGGCCACTCTGCAAATGTGTTGGCAAAGTGGAGGAGAGAGGGACGGTCGGTAAGAGGAGAAAGAAGCATCGAAGCATTGAAGGAAGAGGAGAAAGGAGCATCGAAGGAACAACCTGGAAGAAAATCTGGTGCGAATGTGCCAGAGGCTTACAGAGCGTGCGGCTCCAGCAAGACTGCGGAACCCTGAGCAGGGCCAACATCTGGGGCTCCGGGGACGAGCACCATGAAGGAGAGATCTGGGCAAAAATGAGGCTGCTGGCCCAGAAAATGGTGGAGACGTGCTCAGGGCGGGTGCGGAGGTCCAGGCGGGCAGGCAGGGGGCATTTCCGGAACCCAAATACCGGCGTGACAAAGCGGGATGGATGACATCCTGGAAGACGTAGCAGAAGAGAAGCCACCCCTCGAAGGGAGGGAACAGTGCCCACGTCAGAAACCAGCACGCCCGGCGGCCTCCCTGTACCCAGGGCACCCACAGGTGGCTCTCATCCCCGGGCAAGCACCTCCCATTCTCCCCACTGCGTCATTCCACCCAGGCCGACAGGGGACACGCGGCTACAGATTCTGGGGGGCGAGGCAGGGGTGTTAACGGTTTCCTGAGCGACGGTCGTTTCCTGAAAAGCAGCCGCAAACCCCATAAGATTCCCAGTTACCCTGCCCCCTGCATTAGGTTTATGAAGAGGCCCCTCCAAGCGGAGGGTGGCCGCTGAAGATTTGATGACGCACGGATGGGCTCGGCGATCGTGTGGCCAGACGCCGGGGTTGCCCAGACTGTGGGGCTGTGGAGCTGGCCACCGCCTGGGCCTCCTGGGTGGGGGACAGAGCCCAGTGTCATGGCGGGGACAGTGGACAAGCGAATCAGGGGCCCCTCCCGTGTGGATGAGAAGACACGGGTGGAGGAGACACGGGGGCGGTGCACACAGTGACCACGGGAAGGGGGCTCTGTGATCTTAAAACCAGCCAGTTTCTTGCCCCAAATGCACGTGTTCGAGAATAGAATCCTCTCTAAGAAAATTCCGGAAAGGGCAAGGCTCTCCGGGGAAAGCACGTGGCCCATGACGCAGCCCGTGGCCTGTGGTGCAAACAAACACGGGTGCCCGGTGGAGGAAGAGCGTCCGAAACACACGCTGGTTGTGTTGTGTGCGTTCCCGACACAGGCGTAAGTGTGAACGAAGACCCAGGTCCTGGAGGGGAGCACGGCAGAGGTCCCCTGACTAGCGGCCCGGGAGGCGGGGATGGCGGGAACCGCTTCCCTCCTCCAGTCTGGCAGGTGTCTGTGTTGGCCTCACGTGAGGCCAGGCGCCTTCCAGTCGATGGGATTTGGGGGGATATGTTGCTTTCCAGACCAAAGAAGTTCACTTTCCACAAAAGCAAAGTCATCAAAACTGCCAAAGCGAATGAGCAGATGGTCCTTCCCAGCTGCGTGGACCGCCCCCCCTCATCCCACCGACGAGGCTGTCGGGTGGAGCCTGGTTCTGGATGAATCCGGGGCTTCCTGGAAAGATGGAGGCTACAGGTGAGCAAGACGGAGGAGCTTCCAGAAGGAGTTCGGTGGCTGGGCGGGCACTGCCTTCTGTCCCCATCAGTTGCCCCTGCCGCGTCCTTGGCAGGAATCTGGGGGCGGTCCCCCGGGAGCTGAGACCCCATGGAAGGTGCCTGAGCCGTTCCTGGAGAGGACGTCCGGGACATTTCTCTGCCCTGGGGACAGCGGGGCCACTGGAGGTCTCTGGAAGCAGCTGGAGGTGCTCATGGGATGGGTTCAGCCAAGGGTCGTGTGACGGGCTGGTTCTGGTCATCATACAACCCGCAAGGGATGGCCTTGGGGATTAAGGCGGGGACACCACAGGTCAGGCTGGCCACACTGAGGTTTCCGTAACAGCCGGGGTCCGAGGGGCCTGAATCGTGACGTGCCAACAGCCGCCTCATGCTCAGCCCCGGGGACGTCCTGGGAGGCCACCTGCAGGACGGGGGAGCCAGCGGGTCCTGAAGCTCACGACTCCCACCTGGCCGCAGAGGGAAGCTGTCCTCACACCTTCCCCTGCTCTGGGTCACGGACTTAGACCACTTTCCTGAAAACAGCTGTCTGTCCTGTGCGTGCGTTTGCACTTGTACCTGGGTGTGTTTGACACTGGGGCGGTGTGCCTGTGGCTCACTGAAACCATGAACTTCATCGATTCGACACAACCGACCCCCGTCCCTCCGCCTCCACACACACCCACACCTGCCGCCCCAGCCGTAGCTCAGTCTGACTGCCGGGAGCCTGTCTGCTGAAGGATCAGCGACAGAGCGGAGTCGCTGATCAAGGCTGGACCGGCTGTGTCTCTTTCCGAAAGAAGCAGTCGGGGGGGGCGGGGGGTAGAAGTTGCCAGATCCAGCTTTGTTTCCTCTCGCACCGTCTCCTCCCCTCCCAGGGCGGTGCTCAGGGTCTGTGCCGCGGCCCGCTCGGCGTTGGCACGGCAGACTTCTCGCTCACGCACACACGGCTGCACCCGACCCCCCCGGGGCACGGCCCGTATCAGGGCAGGCGGGTGGCCGAGAATCCCAGACGGGACGGGCTGACGATTGCAATGTCGCCAAAGGTAGATAGGGAGACACGCTTTACAAACAGGTCAACAATATTAAGATTAGAATCTCAAGAAAAACCAGGTTATAAATCACCAAACGAGATAATGGAATACAATCAATTTGAAATAGTGGCAGCAAACGGGCCCTTCTGATGCAGTCTGTGTTTTCAGATACGGGGGGGGGGAAATGCCTTCGAAAAAACTCCCATAAATCACGCTGGTTTAATCGCCAGAATAAAAATGGAATTTATGGTGTCATCGGAGGGGCATTCTTTAAAATAATACATTAGCTCCTCATCGATGACAGTTCGGGAAAAAAGATGGCATCGTTTTGAGCTTCTTTACTTAATTTGTTTTAAAATTAATAGTTTGTTAGTTTTCTATCTGTAAATACTCCCTTAAAGCATGAATCCGCTTTTCCCTGTTTTTCCCTAATTTCGGAGGCGACTTCACAGACCCAGCATGGCCGGGGATATCCTGAGAGGGTCTCCAAACGACGCCTCCCTTGCCCGTGGTCGTCGTGGGATCGAGACGGGACCGCTTGGGCCCTGGGGACTCCATTTCCGAATCACTCATGGCCAAAAGACTCAGTCTCTGTCTCCATCTCTCTGTCCCTGTTTCCCCTTCCAGGGGCCCCTCTCGGAGCCAGAGCAGGGCTCACGTCCACCTGCCCCCTCCCGAGCTGCCCCAGTGGGGCCCGTACTGGTGCTCAGGAACATCAGGACACCCAGCCACACGTGGCCCACGCTCTGAGGCCTGCAGGTGCCCGAGGCTGTGCCCACCCCCCACGGCTGACGCGGGGGTGGCGTGAGGACCCCATTTTACAGACCAGGAAGTGGGGGCCCAGACAGCAGCTGGTAGTTATTGGACCCCAGCCCCAAACCCAACGGGCCCACCTTCAACCCGGAGCCACCAGGACCTCGCGGTCACTGGTCACCAGGAGGCCCCTGCACGGGCACGGGCGCAGGCAGCCGCGTGCGTTAGACGACCGGGCTGCTTCCCGTGGAGACACTGCAGGGACCGCTGTGCGGCAAAGGTCGGCAGAACGTTGACCTGCAACGAACACAAACCCAAACCGGGGGGCCTTGAGGGGCCCTTCCCGCTCCCCGAACCTCGCAGAGCCCGCCCTCCCGCCAGCCCCACCCCTGTGCGGCTCAGCCTTGCCCCCAGTCCTGCCCTGAGTGCCACACGGAAGCCACGCGTGAGCCGTGGGCAAACCAAGAGGAAAGTGGCCCTGCGCGCAAGCCCCTGGTGCTGGTGGAGGCCGCCCATCCCGCCCTGGAGTTCGCTGTGGCCCAGCCTCGAGAGCCGCTCCTCCCCACATGGCGCCGGGCTCCCAGAGACGCAGCGAGGTGCCGTCACAGAGCCCCCGCACGTGACAGCAGGGAGACCCTCCCTGGGCTGGGCCGGGGCCCAGGCGTGCAGGGAAGACATCGGAACGCTGGCACGAACTGCGGTCCAGCGCCCGGAGGGAGCACTGCACGAGCCGCTGAGTGTTCTGTGTCCCCTGGTCACACTCGATGAAGGAAAACAAACAGGTGAAATGTCTGTATTTTAGTCATTTATTGTATTTAATCCAATTACCCAGTTATTATCACCGAAATGTGTAACCAGTTCAAAAAATGATGAATGAGTTTCCCACCTTTATCTCGTAGCAAGTTTTGAAATCGGATGTGCGTCGTTCGCTTCGAGTGCCCGTCTGCATTTGGACCCTCCTGATCCAGGCACCCAGGAGCCAGAAGTGGGGGGGGGGGGCTGGTCAGCGTGCTGGGGGCTCGGATGCTCTCCCGGGTGTCCCCAGAGAGAGCCTGCTAACCACCGGCTCCGGGCTTTGTTCCTGGCACAAGCCGGAGAGCGTCCTCGAGGAGACACCTCCGAGCCGATGGGGCCGGAGCCCCATCAGGAAGCAGGTGGGCTCGTCCTGCCGCCCAGAGACCGGCTGCTCCCCCAGGTGGCCTCAGCCTGCCCAGGTGTGTGAGCTTTGCCCCTCCCCCAGCTCTGGCGATGCCTGAAAAGCCTTCTGGAAAGAAGCCTCCCTATGGGAAGGAGCAGGCATGCTGGGAGAGGCCTGGGGAGGGGGGGTGCACTCTCTGAGAAGCATCCAGGGAACTCAAGTAAAGCTTGGAATGTAGCTTATCCCATCAGAGTAGGCCTCCTGGGCGTCAGGAGGTTTAAACATTAGGAGAGAATTTATTAATTCGACTGACCCCAGACCATACACACTCTGTGCCGAACACGGGGGATTCAGACCCGCATGAGCAGGTCCCCGCCCTTGGACAGGTCACATGCCGGTAAGGGGACAGTGTGGAGAATGTGACGGCACCACCCACGGAGGAGGGAGGGACCAGCCAGGCCCTGGATCATTAAACACCTTCATGTGGTGGGTCTTGAGGGTTGGACGGGAGTTTACAAAACAGATTGGGGGGGCAAGTCCTCCCCGGAAGCAAGACCAAAATGCAAGGTCATTGAAAGGGCAGAGCAAGTTGCACACGTGGATGGGGACCCTGCAGGGGGTGGCGGACAGGAGGGTAGGGGCGGCCCCCCGAGAGAGGCGGGGGGTCGGGGTGCGGGCTCATCAGGGGAGGGCCGGAGGTGGGCGGAGTCGTGCCCCGTGTGTCCGCTCAGGGCCGACTTCCTGGAACCAGCAGGACAGAGCCGTGCACATTGGTGTCGTCAGCTCTAGTCCCCGGGAGCGGCTTCTCCGAGACAACGCGGATTCTCCCCGCGACGTCTTCATCACTTCCAGCCAGGTTGCCGTCACAAGGTCAAACTCGGCCATCCACTGCCACAGGCCCTGCGTGTGTCTGCTTTGTCTGGACCAGCGGGTGAGGGAGCTACCGTTCCCGCCCGGGTCCCCGAGCGCAAGAAAAAGCAGTCCCCGCCCTGCCCTCAGTTGTCAGAGCTGCGTTTCTGCTCAACGGGACGCAAGAGCAGAGGGAACTTTGTCTCGCTCTGGGACGCAGCGCGGGAGGGACGGCCTTGCCCTTGGCAGGCAGGTGGGAGGCTGGAGTGCACCTCCAGTCCCGGAGATCGGGGACCCCAGGCGGTTCTGTCTGTGGTTCTGTCTGGGGAGTTAATCAGCCGCAGAGCCAGAGAGAAGCTGAGCCCGGCCACCTGCCCACTAGCATCAGATGCCACCCCCAGAGGGGTCCCCTCTGGAAGTCTCAGAGATGGATTGACCTCTATGCGGGGCACGTGCCTACCCACCCCCGGTTCACGTGGTTTCCAGCACATTCCTTGGCCATTGGAAGGTACTGGGTCAGCCACCAGTGGGGTTCTCCGGGAAACTGGGCTGCTGTCTTTGCTCCAGACCAGAGATGGCTAAGGAGAGCTCAAATATGGTTTATATGTTTTTTTTTTAATGTGTGTAATGTCCATTTATTTTGAGAGAGAGAGAGAGAGAAAGCTCAAGCAGGGGAGGGGCAGAGAGAGGGAGAGACAGAATCCCAGTCAGGCTCCAGGCTCTGAGCTATCAGTGCAGAACCTGACATGGGGCTCGAACTCACAAACTGTGAGATCGTGACCTGAGCCAAAACCAAGAGTCGGACGCTTAACCGACTGAGCCACCCAGGCGCCCCTGTAGTTTTTAGAAAGACTTTGTGATGGTTAATTTTGTGTCAACAGGACGGTGCCCAGAGAGCTGGTAAAACATAGTTCTGGGAGCGTCTCTGGGGGTGTTTCCGGAAGGGCTGAGCACAGCGGAGGTGTTCCCGGTGTGGGTCGGTCTCTGTGGCACAGAGGGCAGACGGGGGGGGGGGGGCTCGCTGCTGAGCCGGGACGTCCGTCCTCTCTGTCTGTCCTGCTGTCCCGCCCCGGGACTTGGAGGGAGCGACAGCCCGGCCCTCCTGGGCCCCCAGCAGACCGACAGACCGACAGCAGATGGGGACGTCTGAGCCTCCCTAGTCACCGACCCCGCTCCCATAATCCTCAGTCTGTCTGTCTCTCCAGGGTCACACCCTCCAAATCCAGCGTGCTGGGCTTAGTGAATACAGAAGGCCAGTTACAGGCGAATTTCAGACAAACAGGAAATATTTTTCATCATTTGTGATTTACTTATTCGTTTGTTTATTTTAAGTAATCTCTACACCCGGGCCCGATGCGGGGAGGGGTGGGGCGGGGGAGAAATGTCAGGGCCCAAGTGTGCACAGGGGCCGGGTCGCCCGGCGGCCGCGGTGAGGCAGGCGCTGAAGGTCGCCCGTGGCCGAGCAGCCCGGCCACGGGCAGCGCGGCTCCCTGTCAGCCCCGTGTGGCCAGTGCGTTTCGAGTTACCTCCCAAAGTGCACATCCCACATCCGGAAGCCCGTCAGCTCACGTCATGGAAATGCTCTTTTGTCCGAAGTCCTTCTCCCACGCAGGCACGCAGAGCACATCGAAGGTGTGTTTGAGACGGAAAAACAGATCACGTAACCGTTTCTAACACCTGAGAGGGGCCACCTACCGCCACCCGATCCGTAATTTCCGGCAAAATTTCCGCCACAATGCCGTGTCCCGGAGGACGTGGCCGCAGCACATGTACAGGACGTGTGCGCCTCTGGGCACCCCTCGCGCCCACGGCAGGGGGAGCCAGCCTGCCCGGCCTCTTGCTGCTGGCGCCGGAGGGCCCCGCGGGCCGAGTGGTCCGCGTGTGCATTTCCTTTAAACAACATGTCTTGGGCGGAGGGGGGGGGGGGGATCGTGGCGGTGCCCCGGGCCGATCCCTGCCTGGCCTCGGGGGGACTTGGGGTGAGCGCATCCGCTTTCCTGGGCAGAACCTCCGCGTCTCCGTCCTGGGCAGCACAGAGCCGAGCGCCCAGCAGCCGCGGGCACCCAGACGGAGTTTGACCGCTGCCTGGAGCCCGGGGACAGATCCTGTGCCCACCGCGCACCCACCCGCGTGGCACAGGTTCATCAGCCTCTACACCGACGTCGTCTCCCCTCTCCTCCCCCTCCCGGCTGCGCGTCCAACCCCCACCCGCGGAAGATGCTCTGCTCTGGTCCCCCAAGACCTCCCGGCCCCCATCCAGACGCCCGGCTGGCCCACGTCTTTGATTCCTCGTCCTTCTCTGACCTCCAGGAGGCCAGCCCCCTGGCCCCAGGCGACCTCATCTTCCCCACGGCCACACAGGACAGCTGTCCGGCCGGGTGGCCTCAGTCCCCCAGATGGCCCTGTGACCTGTCACTGCCCTGCCTGAAGCTGACCCTCGACCCTGCCTGCCACTCCTGCCCCAGCTCGGCCCTCCAAGGTCCTCCCCACAGAGCACTGCTGTCTATCCGGTCACGCCCGGGACACAGGCTGCCCTCGGTCCCTCTCACCCCCTCCCTGTGTGCGGAAGGCCCCAGAAGGCCACCTGCCTCCAACACCGTCCCCGAAGTCCTGCTCCTTCTGTGGGAGCCACCCCTGGGGTCCTTCCTCGGAGGGAACCCACAGCTGCAATCCGTGGAATGCAGTGTGTGTGTGCGTGTGTCCACGAGTACGTCCACACAGCACAAGTGAGTACATCACACACATGCACATACAAGTGAGTACACGCACCTGCACCCACACACACACACACACACACTCACCAAAGCCACCCTGGCCCTTCTGTGGCCACTTGTGTCTCGCCGACTGGGTCCCGTCAGGTTTCTTTACCCGATAGGAGCAGACGCTCTGGGTTTGCCCAGATCCGTTTCAATCAATCATCGTGGTGTATGTTTCACATCCTTTTAACCGACTTACAGCGTTCTGTTGCAAGCGAGCTTTGCACACAGCATCTTGTTCGTGTTTTCCTTCTATTATTCCTCTTTTTTGGACACAATTCGGCAACGTGGGTCTGTTAGGTGGTGCACGCGGAGTATACGACGTGTGTGATCACATCTGATGCGTTCCTGTCATTTCCCCTTTGCCACCTCCTCGAACAGTCTGTGCCCTACCTCAGTTTACCTCCTGACCCCTAAACGTCAGCCTCTCTGCTGACGTTGCTCCGGACATCACCGTCTACACACTTGCAGTTGGACGACCCACTCGGGGTTCAGGCGCTTCCCTGCCACCTCGGCCCCCGTGAAGCGTCTCCACGCCCGGCCGCCCCCGGAGCCCCCTGCGCTCCCCTCCGCCCCGTCACACTCGGCTCACTCTAGAGGCAGAACAGCCCCAGGGTCCCCGGATGCATCACCACACCGCCCTCCCCCCACGGCTCTGTCGTCACCCCTTGGTCTCCTGTCCCCTCGGGGACCACGCCGGCCACCTGGAGACTCCTTCCACGTGTCTTTCAGACCCCATCTGCCACCAGTGGGTCTCCTGGTTTCCCTTCATTCCTGGGAGACAGAGAGAGGAAGACCACTGGGGACTCACCTGTGCCCTCGGGATCAGAGCCGCCCGGTTGGAAGGAAGCCTCCCTCCCTCAGAGGCTGGGCGTCTTCCCGCCACGGGCATCGAGGGGGCGCGGTGGCTGCGGCCACGGTGCTTGTATTTCAGGCTGCAGAAGGATCTGGAAGGCAGGAAACAGGAATGGAGCCATTTCCTCCTCTTCCTGATCCAGGGGCCCCGTCTTCTGTCCTTGGGCGAGGAGGGGGGCGCCTCTCCAGGGGCTCACTTCTTGTCTGGGGCTGCGTTGAGCCCAGGCTGGACGATACCTCCCCCTGGATGGGTGGCCCTTCACACGCCGGCCTCTGTCCCCAGCGCACCTGCCGTCACGTGCCCTTCCGGGGGCTCCGGGAGCTGCTCCACATGTCTGTCCAGGGTGTGTGGCTGGCGGGAGCCTGCCTCCTCCATATTCCCTGAGGCCAGGGCATTCCCGAACGGCGATGAACTCAAATTCATAACCTCCCCCGCCACCGCCCCGTCTTCTGGCTCGTGCTTCTAAGACCTTTAAATGAAGCACTATTTCCCAACCCTGCCTCACACACGTATCCTTCTGTATTTGCTTCTATCAGCTTCCCTGTCTGTCCTCATATGCTCACACTTTAATCTCCCTGGATTTAACCTGCGTGATGTGCAGAGTGGGAGCGTGGCTTCATTTGTCTCCAGGCAGGGAGCTGGGTCCCCACCCCCACATTCTCTTGTGTGTGAGTGACTCAGCCGCCGTGGCCGGCCCATCCCCCTGGCCACGGGCGATTCCGCCGGGGGGTCGGCACGCGCCGTGCGGACGGTGCTTTTTCCTTCCTTGTCGGCCCCGGGAAGAGTTCCGCGTGGCCGTGGACTGTTTGCTCCCCACCCGAGCTCTGGCAAGATGCCATCCACGTCCGGGTCCGTCTCTGGGCTCTCTCTTCCCTTCGCGGGGGCCACGCTGTGCTTGCCAGGTCTGTTACCTGTGCGACTGTCCCGTCACGACACCTGTTAGGCAAATCGCCCGTGTTGGCAGCTCATTTATTAGAATTGACTCAGCTATTTGTGCAGATTTCATGTACATTTTGGGATGATTTTGAATGATTTCAACAAATTTCCCCAAATAATCTGGATGAAAGTTTGAGCAGGACTGTGTTGAATCTATTTTATTATGCCCTTCAGTAAGATTTAAAAACAATCTTTAGGGGCGCCTGGGAAGCTCAGTCAGTTGAGCGCCCGACTTCGGCTCAGGTCGTGATCTCGCGGTTCGTAGGTTTGAGCCCCGCGTCGGGCTCTGTGCTGATGCCTCGGACCCTGGAGCTGCTTCAGATTCTGTGTCTTCCTCTCTCTCTGTCCTTCCCCCCACTTGTGCCCCGTCTCTGTCTTTTTCAAAAATAAATAAACATTAAAAAAAATTTTTTTAAACAATCTTCATAAAGGTCTTGTGTATTTTTTGTTGGACCAACCGAGTCCTCATTAGACCAGTATATCTAAAATTTTGTTGTTTGGGTAAATTACATTTCTATTTTCCATTAATATTCAGCCGGGTGTAGCTAGTGTAGAAGAGACCGTTGAGTTATGCTACGTTGACCTTGCACTTGATAAACGTGCTGAGTTCCTGTATTGGTGCCATGATTTCACCCACGTTTCTGTTGGCATTTCTGTGTACAGGCTTCTCATCTGTGGACGACGACCATTTTATTTCACACGCGTGTGTGTCCGCGGCCAGAGTCCTTGGTGCCACGTTAAATGGGGGGATGATAGAGGGCGGATGCGTGAACTCATCTTCAGTGTGATTTCGCTGGAAGCGACTTGAAGTTTCTGTGAAGGACGGTATGCGCCGTAGGTTTTTATTATGTAGCCTTAAGAAAACTGTTTAATTGCCAACCTTCTGATAGTCTTATTTTTAATCTGAACAGATTTTTATTTTTACTCTGAACATTTTTTCCTACATCTCTTCAGGGAATCATGTGGCGTTATCTTTTCAGTCCATTGAATCAGGGAATCTCCGGATGGATTTTCTAGTCTTGAGACATGCTCACATGCAAGGAAAAATCATAATCAATCATACTGAATGACCTTCCAATATGTACTTGGGTGAATAACATGTTATTGGAGTATGTACGGTCATAAATAAAATCAGCTGAAAATTGTGTTGCTTCGCCGCCTGGGTGGCTCAGTCAGTTAAGCGCCCGACTCTGCTCAGGTCATGATCTCGTGGCTCGTGGGTTCGAGCCCCGTGTCGGGCTCCATGCTGACAGCTCAGAATCTGTGTCTCCCTCTCTCTGTGCCCCTCCCCCACTCTCATTCTATCTTTCTCTCAAAAATAAACAATAAAAAATAAATAAAAAATAAAATAAAATTGTGTTGCTTCACAAAACAGCTTTCTGGTTGTGGAACCACGTTGTACCAGGCGCATAAGCAAATCCATCAGCTACACGACCGCTGTCAGTGACAGCTTGTGCTGGTGGCACCCCAAGCCTGCAGCTCCCCGGGGCACCTTCACGGACCCCTGTTCTCCTCGGCCCAAGTCTGCATTTTCAGGTTTTCAAAAGATGCATTTCTTCTCGTTTTTCCAATTCATTAGCACTGCACTGCCTGGGGAAATAGAATTTTATTTCTTTTGTGCCGGTTTTTATCACCCTCTTTTATTCCCAACTGTATTGTCATCATCTCTCCTTGTTTTTCTTCCCCGGTCTTGACCCAAGTTTACTGTCTCATGAATATTCTCCGGTCTTTGTTTTTTCACAATTATCCTCAACATTGTTGTTTCCTGAACTTTATGATTTCCTTTCTTCTTTGCAGGACGCTGAGTGGGAGAGGATTTGCCTCCTTTCTTTTCTAACTTGAAGACGTGACTCTGGTTTTCTGCTGATAAATGTATTTTGAATCATAAATGCCTCATAGCATGTCAGCTGTGCCCCATGAATAAATGCAATATTTTCCTTTTCATTTTAAGCACTTTGTAATTTTATGTGATTTTATTTTTATCCCCAATTATACAGACTTGCATGTTGTTTAGGTTAATGAGATTTTTAATGATACTTTTAAATTGATAGCTCCCGGGGCGCCTGGGTGGCTCAGTGGGTTAAGTGTCCGACTTCGGCTCAGGTCATGATCTCGCGGGCTCTGTGCTGACCGCTCAGAGCCTGGAGTCTCTTTCGGAGTCTGTGTCTCCCTCTCTCTCTGACCCTCCCCCATTCATGCTCTGTCTCTCTCTGTCTCAAAAATAAATAAACGTAAAAAAAAAAATTAAAAAAAAAATTTTTAATTGATAGCTCCTAATTCAACTCCACTTTGGCCAGAAGGAGAGTCCACGTGGTGTCAGTGCTCTGGAGACTGGGGGTTTCTTCTGCAGACACTCTGGTTCCTGGTTAGTTTCTGGGCATACGCCGCTCCCTCTGTGTCCAGATGGATGTGTGTTCTGTACCTCGTGGTGTAAAATCACCTGTATGTCTTCTACTGTGAGCTCCGTAACTGGATGATTTATGTGCTCGGGATTTTGTCCTACTAGTTCTATGGATCCCCGAGCAAGACCAATCTGCACCATTGATTGTCCATCTCCCATCCCGGGAGCCAAGCCCTTGTCATTATAGATTCTGGGGCAGCATGGGTCTGCTCTTGTGTTCGGGTCATTGAGCCCCATACCTGCACCCCCCCCCCCACTGTGTGCCCTGCCCACATGCACCCTGCCCGCGTGCGGCTTGAATGTGTGCGCCCTGCCCACGCGTGCGGCTTGTGTGGCGGCGAACATGCTCCCCAGCTCTCCCGGGATCCATGTTTCTGGTAAATCAACGCCATCGCTGGAAACAGGCCAAACCCAGCAAGAAGCAGCAAGGACGCACCAGGAGCAGGAGCAGGCCGTGTGCCCGGGGTCAGCAGTGCGGACATTCGCTGCATTGGCTTTACTCCTAGCTGTGACGGCTGTTGTCCCTGTGACTGTTACTGACACGGCGTCACGGGGATGCTGTGCACCTGACACTGATAGGGCCTCGCGGGTCAGCTGGGCTTCGGGCCAATTTCAGAACCGTGACACTTCACCTCAAGGCTTCAGCCACACCTCCTCTGAAGGACGTGTTCTCATGCTACCGCCAGGACCTTCGTCACCGGTCCGGTCCCCTCACGCCACCTGGAGTCGGCACTCCACTTCCGCCGGGCGCGCTGGTGGCCGGGTCCACGCTGCGTTGTAGGACGTCATGCGGTTTGCGCGCCGTTCCCTTGTGCTTCTGAGACAGTGGCCGCCTTTCTGGTGGGAAGCCACGGAACTCGTGGCTCTAAGGTGCGTGAAGCACAGACGAACTCGGGAAGCATCGCGTCCCGGGAGGGAGGCGGCGCGAACTACCCTGGGGCGTGCTTCCAGGGGGAGCCTCCGCGTCACGTGCAGAGCTGGGTCAGGGGGCGGGGCCCCAGTGGGCATGCGCAGTAGCGTCCAGAGGGGAGCAGCTCGACTCGGTGGTGAGTCCCGCTGCCGCCCCCGCCTGGCCCTGCCGTGCCCCAGATCCCCAGGCGTCGGGGAGCCCTTGCCGCCTCCCACATGAGCCCCGCACACACCCCGCCCCTCCCCCCTCTGTGCGGGGACCCTTCAGATCACCTGCTCCGCTCACGCTGCATTTCCCGACATTCGGGAGGCCAGGTGCGCTCGGCTCCCTCGCGTCTGTTTCCGGGCACACTCTGCACACGCCTTTCCGCGGGATCTCTGTATTTATGTTACTGTCACAGATACACGTCTGGGGGCCTCGCCAGGTGGCGACCACCTGGGGTCTGCCTCCCAGAGCCTGGCAGGGTGCGGGCACCTAGCAGGGCCCAGAGGGCTGACTGCTGGACGACTCAGTTGGAAACAGCGGGTCGCCTGGATCTGATGGAGCCACGGGGGCCAGTGCCCTGACCACACAGAGCCGTGCACGCACCTGCACACGCCCACGGGCACCAGCACATTCCCATATGCACACACCTGCAAGTTACACCTGCATACCCCCACACCTGTACACACCTGTGCACACCCCCACGTCTGCATCCGCCCCCACGTACCTGCACTCGCCTACGTTCACCCGCAAGCATGCAGCCCCACACACCTGCGCTAATGCCCTGTGTCGCCGGGAGACACAAGCTGGCCCCGGGCCCCTGTGGCATCCCGCGGGGAGCCCTGACTCAGCCCTGCCCTCCAGCTCTGCCTTGGGGCTGACCGCACCCCTGACTTCCCTCTGAAGGGGTGGAGGGGGCTCATCACTTAGTCCTCCGGTCATGACGCTCTGTCACAGCTGGGCTGTTCTCAGCATCTGGCTGCGACGTGCCACCACAACCTCCCTCCCTCTGAGAACCCTGCCTGCTGGGAGCGGAGCGGGGGGATCCGGCTGCAGCCCCCGCTGCCAGCCTGGCCGCCCCCCCTCCCCCTGCCTGCCCCAGGTGGGGGCCGGGCTCTGGGGTCCTCACCCTCCTGTCCGCACTCCTGTTCCCTGCCTCCGGCCGTGGAGGAGGAAGGTCGGGCGGGGGGAGAAGACGAGCAGGGCAGACCCGCTTGCCGGCTTTCGGCCTTGGGACACTTCCAGCTGCTTTTCTTGCTTTAAACATTTCATTTGCAAATAACTCAGCATTTAATTATGCCAGATCCAAGAGACATGCTTTGCAGATTGATGGAATCATTAGAATGCTGCAGAAACCACACTCAGAATCAGACCACGTTGCCATCCTCCCCATGGAGATTTATGTACAAATAGCTAAGGGCTTATTTAATCAGCTCAGCTTGGGGGTGTAGCTGGTGGTCTTGGGCACCGGGTGGCTCACGGCTGGACGTGGGGGCCAAGAGCCCAGCGCTTGCCCGGTCCCCAGCCTCATGCCCTGGCCTGGGTCCCCGCTGTGGCTTCTCCCCCCGCTCATACGTGCGACGTATCCTCCACTGCCTTCTGGACGCCAGGGTCCGTGCACCCGCCTGGGACTCTCCTCCTGACTTTAGTTTTTAGGTGTTAGGTTTGCAGCAAACTTTGAGCGGGAGGTACAGAGACTTTGTGTACCCTCCCCCGCCCCACGCTGCCTCTCTCATTGCCTACAACCCCGCCAGAGTGGGGCATTCGTTAGGACCAATGAGCACATCATTATCACTCAGAGTGCGTAGCCGACAGCAGGGTCCGGTCTCTGTGCTGGGAATTCTATGGGTTTGGACAAATGTATCGTGAGTTCTATCCACCATTATAGTATCACAGTAGTTTCACTGCCCTAAACTCTCCTTATTCCTCAGAACTGGTCCAAGAACAAGCTTGGGGGCCCCAGGAGGGGAGGGAAAGGTTCTTTGCGACAGGCGGTGGCCCCACCTCCTTCCCCCGGTGCGTGCAGGGCCTGAGGAAGACGCTTGTCCTTTCCCTGTGTCCCCCCTGGTGCCCAGCGGGCCCTGAGTCCCCCTCCTGTGTGTGGAGAGTGCCGGTCCAGTCCTGCCGTCTCCTGGACGCACAGGCTTAGGACAGCAAGTGAGCACCTGTGAGTGCTGGTTCCTCACCTGTAAGTGGGGAGATGTGGGAGCTGTGAACAGGGGTGAGTAGTGGATGGGATGAATCCACTCCTGTGGAAGGTTCCAGGCCCAGGGCCAGGAGCACAGCATGTGCTCAGCCTCAGTTAAGTGTAAGTCACAGGATCTCCATACCTCTCCTCAAACCAGCTACCGAGTCACATGCTGCTTCAGTAAACCACTGTTATTTTATTTTTTTAAGTTTATTTATTTATTTTTGAGAGAGAGAGAGAGAGAGGAAGAGAGAGAGAGAGAGAGAGAGAGGAAGAGAAAGGCAGAGAGAGGGAGAGGGAGACCAAATAGGCTCTGCACCATCAGCATAGAGCCCCACATGGGGCTTGAACTCACAAACTGAAACCAAGAGTCAGATGCTCAACTAACTGAGCCACCCAGGCACCCAAACCTATTGGTTCTTTTAAAGTTCCCACAGACTGAGGGTGCTGTCTTATGCTTCTGTGCAGTCCTCCAACAAAATCTCTGTCTCATTTATTTTCCATCCATCTATCACCCACCCATCCATCCATCCATCCATCCTTCATCCACCAACCCACCCATCCATCCATCCATCCATCTATCCATCCCTCATCCACCCACCCAGCATCTATCCACCCATCATCCATTCATCCATCCATACACCCATCCATCCACACATCCATCCATCCTTCATCCACCAATCTGTCCATTCGTCCAATCATCATCCATCATCCATCCATATACCATCCATCCATCCATCCTTCATCCACCAATCTGTCCATTCATCCAACCATCATCCATAATTCGTCCATCCATCCATCTGTCCATCCATCCTTCATCTACCCACCCATCATCTATCCACCCATCATCCATTCATCCATCCATACACCCATCCATCCATCCATCCACCCATCCTTCATCCACCAATCTGTCCATTCGTCCAACCATCATCCATCATTCATCCGTCCATCCATCCATCCATCCATCCTTCATCCATCCACCCACCCATCACCCACCCATCCATCATCCATCCATCTACTCACCCACCCACTCACCTGTCCATGCATCTATTCATGCTTCTGTCCTTGCACTAACTCACCACTCGCTCCTTAAGTATTTACTGACCTGGAGAGACACCTGCATGCCTGGCTCATCTCTGCACACGCTGCAGAAAGTTGCCCTGCAGGTAAGTCCTTCCTGGCCATCCTCCGGGCTCACGTTCCGATGAGTGAGGGAGACTGTACCCAAACTCTCTGCAAAAGCATTTCCGAGCAAAGCTGCTCCTGCAGAGACCCATGTGGTGTGTGAGGAGCACCGGAGCCAGACTCCTGCCTGGACATTCTGCTGTAGCTGTTCTCGGTGTGGCCGGCCAGGAGGACTGCCACACTCTTCAGGGGATTCTGTCCCGTGGCCGGGGCGGAGGGCCAGGCCCTGGGGACACACAGCGGCAGGAGCTACACACTCCCTCTCGGCGCAGCTGGGGTCACGCAGGAGGCTCAGCCTCTAGTCCCCGGCTGCCTGGCCTTGAGGTCTGGTGTGGGGCGGGGGGGCGAGGGGGAGGGGAGTTCCTATTTGCGGGTGAGGGAGTATCTGGCACGGATGTATTTTCTAGCCCCGCCCGCCCTGCCTGGCCCCGGGGGTGTGCTGCCGATGGTCGTGGAGCCCGCACAAGCGAGCCCGTCGGTCCCGTGGGGGGCTGCGGCGGCCCGGGAAGGTGACCTGAGCCCTCCGCCAGATCGCCGGCCCCGAGGCCTCATTTCCATGCAGTGATCCCATAAGCAAATAGTTTGATTGTATTAGTTGAGGGTAATTTTCACACTTCACAGTGGCTGCTCGGTTTACCTCCGGATTCTGCTGACGCTCCTAGGAATTTGCACAATAAAATAATGGGAAAACTGCAGTAACCACTGAAGCTCAACCCGAAATCCCATTCAATCAAACCCTCAGAGCAGAGAGCGCCGGGGCCCTGGTCAGCTTGTCCCCTCCAGCGCGCCCGTCTGGGGGCCGTCCCCCGTCCGGGCCTGCACGGCCCGCGTCCCAGCTTCCTGGTCCAGACCCCGTGCGCCGTGTGGGGGCGACGCGGCTTTCCTTTAGCGCGGCCGGGGTTTGATTCCACACGTAATTCCGAAGATCGGAGCCAGGCTCCCTTGTGGCAGGGGCTCTGACGCAGGTGGGGGCGGTGGGGGCCTGGAGGGAGGCCGAGGGGTGACAGCACGGGGCCCGGGGCCACCGGGGCCGCACATCTGTCGTGGGCATGGCCCTCTGGGAGTCTGGACAAAGGGGAAAAGGCTTCTGGGGTGAGGGGCGCGGGAGGGAGAGCGGGGACAGGTCTCCTACACACAGAAGCGGACGCTGGGAACGGGGCCTGCTGGGAAGTGAGCCAGGCTGGGCGGGAGCCCCCGCAAGGGGCACCCACCCTCATCGTTGGGAACGGCGTGATGCCATCTGGAGAAGGGTGTTTGGGCTGTGATGAAGGGTTTCAGGATGCCGTCCTCTGGCATTATCTGGGCAGGCTCCAGATGCATAAGGGGAGTGCCTGCCAGCGTGGGAGGGGGCGATTTTGAGACCCCGACACACAGAGGGGAGAAGCCACACGAAGAGGGCCACGGAGACGTGGCCGCGAGCCACCGAACCCTGGAGCCGTCGGGGGCTGGAAGAGGCAGGAAGCATCTGATCCAAGAGCCTCGGCGGGGAGGCGGGGGCGGGGAGGGGGGGAGACGGCCCTGCTGACACCTGGGTTTCAGACGTGTGGCTCCAGGCACAGGGAGAAGGTGCTCCTGAAAGGCCCCCGGTTCATGCTGTTTCTGCGGCGGCCCCAGCAAGCTCTCTTGACAGGTGCCGGGACTCCCGTGCCTCCCCCACGCCCAGCCTCCTGAGTGGCCTGTGAGCTGGGCACCGTCCCCCTGTCCCCGAGCCAAGCGGGGACGTGGAAGGAGCAAAGCCCAAGGCTGCGTAGTTAGGAGGGAGGGAGCTGTGTGGAATCGTGCGTGGCCGTGGCAGAGTGCAGACAACCTGCCCAAGGACACAGGGCACCTGGCAGGGGTGGGCCCGGCTCTCACCAGCGTGAGCGGGGCCAGGCTCCCACGAACACGGGGGCTGCGGTGATCCCCGGCAGGAGAAAAGTAACGGCACAGAAGCAAAGTGGGCCCAGGGGACAGGCGGCTGTAGGAGGCGGCTTTGGGGGTCCCGTGAGGGCTCGCTCTGCGCAGGGAGGTGTTTCAGTGCACAGACCTGTCCTTGGGGATCGGGGGTCGGACAGGAGGCGGGGGCTGTGGGCGCCTCTCTCAGGACTCAGGTGCATTCCAGGCCACGGCCGGACTGAGCGGTGACGTGGGGGTCCTTCAGACAGCCTTTTAAATACGTGTTCAACACTTCCTAATTGGGTGGAGGAACAGCCATTAATCTAATACCGTATAATTTTCCCCTTTGTTCAAAGTCGAGGAGTTTTAAAAAGCTCCATGGCTGAACGTGCCCACGTTTCTGGCACCGGGTGGTTCGGTCAGATTTCCACCTGCTTCCTCTGCGCCCCGCGTGCCCTCCGTCGTCCGCCGCGGGACGAGAGGCTTTTCACGGCACGGAAGCTTTTGTGGCTTTGGGGGCAGCTTGGGGACCTTCCTCCGTTTTCTGTTAGCACGCTCTCGGTAGAGAAGCTTCCTGGGAGGCACGGTAACGGTTTTCATATTTAAGCAGGGCAGATGGCCTTCCGGCGAAACGCGAAGCCGTGACAGGGCCCTCAGGTATCCTCACGTTCCCCAGCACCACGCCTCCCGGGCTTGGGGCCAGTGGCCGGTTCGTCCGATGAAAGGTAACCGGAAGGACGCAGCCCGTCGGCCGAGCCCTCTGAGATCTGGTGTCCCGCTCCGCCCTGCCTTTTTTTGGTCACCCACGAGCAGGGCTGGAGGCCAAGGGCTCTGTGATAAGCTGGAGGTACCGCGCCTGAGGGGCAGGTAACTTTCCTGGGGCTGGAGGGTCGGTGGTGAGGCCACTCACGGACTTCCTCGATGGAGAAAGGGGGGGTTAGCGGCCCAAATGGTTTCCGCTTCCAGCTCAGGGTGCTGTCTGCACCTTGTCCCCTGTAAGGGTCCGAGCGGGAACCCGGGTGGCTGCCATGCTCACCGGACCTCACGGCCTCACGGCCTCACGGCCATGTCATCTGAGCCTCACTCAGCAGCTCAGAGGTGGGCAGTGCCCGCCGGGTGGGGTGACTCCGCCACCTCAGCTCATGGCTGCCAGCCCAGGGCTCAGGGTGGCTGCTCCAGCTCCTGCCATCACATCCGCATCTCAGCCGAAAGGAAACCGGGCAAAGGAAGGGCACGCCCATTCCTCCGAAGACCACTGCCCGAGAGGGGTGCGCGTTCCTTCCGCTCGTGTCCATTGGTCACAACTCGGTCACGTGCCGCACGTGCTCACACCTGCCCCCGGGCACACGCCCGCGTGACCTCACACCGGCCCCTCAACACGCCCGCGTGGGCTCACACCGGTCTCGGGTGAACCCCCCCGGCGCTGCGGTTCGTTCGAGGGCATGAGCAGTTCACACCTCCCGATGGGTCTCCTGGAAGCTGGTGTCAGTTTACCCGACATGCACAGCACAGGAGGGTGGGCGGCGCCGTGTGCAAGGACGTGGACGCCTAGCTCCCCTCTGCAGGGGTGCGGGGAGAGAGAGGCTGGGGAGAGAGGACCTCGCAGGGTCGGGGGCCACGGGAGGGACCCTCCCAGAGAAACCCGAGGAGGAGCTCCCTGGAGTGACAGCGGCGCTGAGGTCTGCTTCAGGCGCCGCGGGAGGAAGAGTCTGCAGTCTTTGCTCCTTGATTACGGGGAGCGGAGCGCCCCCTTCTCGCTGCCCTCTGCCCCAGGCCGTCTGACGGCCCCACGCTGCACCTGCTCAAGTCTGTTTCTCTGGGGGGCACCCTCTCATTCACCAGGAGGGACCTTTCAGGAGGGTGGCCTCAAAGGGACCGCCCGGAGCCCACTGCTCCTGGGTGGCTTGGGGAGAGGGACACAGATGTGGGCACACCAGGGGCACTGACCCCACGCACGCTCTGCCGCGGGCACTGAGGTGGCTACGAGACCATGCGCACAGGGACGCGAGCCTTTGGGGGCTCTGCCTCCTGTAGGACGCAGGGCCAGGTGGCGGGACTCGGGCTCCCCGGGCCCTCGGAGCACCTGCGGGGACAACGGAGCTGGTGGTTGCTTCCCTCTTCTAAACGCCTTTCGAGTCGCAACCTGTAAGTGCAACAGCTTTTGGTGCCGACTAATCCTGTTTGTATTGCATTTGCTAAGATAGGGAATCCCCTGGGACCAGGTACAGGGACAGCAGTCCTGAGTGACATGAATCAAAGCCACAGAAGCAAGGAGCCAGCACAACACGCCCCCGAGGCCAATTTCCCTTCCACTCCGGCAGCCCACGGACGTGTGGGGTCCCCTCTCGGCCTCCAGGGACCCTAGACTGCTTCTCTGAATTCGCAGGATGGGTACTCCTGCCACCCCGATATTTACAGATACGGGGACGGAAGCCCAGAGAGATGCCTGAAGCCACAGCCGGCCACGCTGGAGGGCTCGAACCGGGTCCTCTGCTTTCAGAACCTGGGGTGGGTCGGGCCGTTGAAGTCTATCACAGCCTCAAAGACGGACACACGGCTCAGAAGCCTGGGCTTTCGGGAGAGCCCTCCCCGCCACACCTCGCGGAGGCCCAGGACAGGGCTCAGGGTGGGCAGGTGCAGAGCAGGGCTTCTAGACGTTTCCAGACTGGAAGGGTGTGGAAGGCAGATGATTCGGGAGATGCTGGCGGCTGTGTTGGACACCACGACCACCCTCGGTGGCTCAGACAGACATTCCTCCCGTGGCCCGTGTCATGGAACTCGCCGACAGGATGGTCTTTCTAGAAATCAGCTTTAGAATCTAACTCCTAGGCTCCCTCTGTGCCAACTGGTGAGCGAGGTCGGAGAGGACACACGGACGCGCAATCCTGGCCTGAGACTCACAGACGGCGGGCGTGCCCGCGGGCGCCACAGTCCAAAACCAGGGCCGTTGGTTACCTCCAGGCTAACTCCATGACTCGGGAAGGATCCGTGCAACCCCAGCCCCCGGGGTGCAGGTCAGCTGTGCTCTTGGGCCTCCGTCTGCAGGGGTGTCTTCACGTGGGGCGGGGCAGAGGGTGAGTGGAAGGGGTCTCGGGAAGAAGGCAGGATACGAGGTGGGCAGGGAGGGGTGAGGCAGAGGCTGGCGGGTGGGGGCCAGGTCGCAGTGCAGGTACTGGGGGCCATTTGCATGGGGAGAGAGGAGCATTCGGGGCGCAGCGGGGGCACCCGGTCGTTAGCACGGACAAGGGCACAGCAGGGAAGGTGGACGGAGGACCCGGCCGGCAGCGGGGGAAGGAGGCCGAGCAGGGGAGTGGCGGGGCACTGGAAGGGACGCCCAGGATCATGTGCAAGTGACCAACCGTGAGCCAGAGCTGAAATCACAGGGGTTGGGCACAGTGAGAACCGAATAGTTAAGTAAAGTACGTGTTCTGGTGTCCCCGAAGGAGGTCGCAGCACTTAATTCCGGTCCGTACCCTATCGGAACGCAGCCCGGGAGCCTCAGCCATGCCCTTGTCTGATGGAGAGGCGGGGTGTGCGTGGGCGCCTGGCAGGGGGAGACAGGTGTTTTGGGGGGGCAGGGGGACGGGCACCTTATTCTGTTCCCCTCTGCGGCAGGTGTAAGATGGGAAAGCGTCCCGATTCTACTCTTTCCAGGGGGAATGTCCCCAGCTAGGACAGCGCTGGGGCAGGGCCAAGGGTGGCCGTCCCCCGAGGGCCTTGTAACGGTGACATTGGCCCCGCGGCTCGGGGGGCCCGGCGTCCAGGACGGCGGTGTTCAGACCACCGAGGCCTCTGCACCACGTCGGGGCCAGTCCCCTGTTCAGGGAGGAAAAGCACGGCTGCGGGCGTCGCAGGGGGGCAGGGGTCCTGGGCCTCACGTGCTAAGTCCCCGTCCTGACCTCACGGCCCGGCCACTTCCTGATGGCGCCTAAGAAGCAGCCCTGCTCACGTGTCCCCTTGCTTCAAGCCAGACGGCAAATGGCGTTTGAGAAACTTAGCACCGCGGGGGGAGCCGCAGCGTCCTTCCGAGGCCATCACCTCACACACACCTGCGGCTCTCAGTGTCCTCCTGAGCCGTGGCGTCCCCGACCCACGGAGGCTCCGCGGCTACAGCCGTCCCGCAGGGCGAGGCGCAGGAGGGCAGAGCCATGGTGGCCTCTCGGGGGGTCCGGGCGAGGCTCGGGGCTGCCGTCTGGTCTGATTTCATGCAGGCACTCGAGCTGGTCCGGGAGGGGCAGGGAGGGAGGAGAGGTCTCGGGCCCTGGTCTCCAGCTCCACCAGGCACCCAGTAGGGCAGCGGCACCGTCTGGACCCAGAATGTGCCGGGCGGCGGTGCCGAGGGGGTCCCGTGTCCGCCCACCTGCGGGGCCCTTCTGGAGCAAACCTGGGCCAAGCTCCTGGAGGCGGCGGCCTGGGAACCGCTCAGCCCTCCAGGCCCATCCATCTGGCGCTGGTGTGGGGCGGACGGGCGAGGCCCCAGCCCCAGACAGGCGCCTCTGTGCCGGGGTGGCAGCCGGGTCCCATGCAGGGACACCGTCCTCACCCACGAGGGTTGTAGGGCAGCGACCAGCTCAGTGCCCCCCTCCAGGCCAGGAGAGCAGGCGGTGGCCGATCCTGGGGTCACGGTTTTATTCTGAAACCCCTGTGGACCCTCCCCTGGCGCCCGGGCCCCGTGGGGCTTCCTTCTTGCAGAAACCCTGCAGCCAGGCCCACGATGCCGCCAGCCTGGTGAGCAGGGGACAGGGCTGCGGCCAGAGCTCAGAGGAGCAAGTGTTGGTCGGAAAAGCCGTGGAAAGAAACTTCTGGAAGGAGCCCCCCCCCGCCCCCTTCTTTTTCATGAAGTGGCCAGGAAAAAGTTGATCTGTCCCTTGTGGGCTAATTCAGGTCTCGATTATTCACGCCCTGTACTTTTCCCCCCCGGAGGAGGGGGCCACGGCTGTTCTGGTTGGTCCCAAAGCCTCTCCTCCCCGGGCTTCCTCCGCCTTCCTCCGGCAGCTAGGCGGGGCGGGGGGCTGCGGGGACTGCCTGTGGGGCCGGGAGAGCGCCCTTTGTCTGTGTCTCCCCCACCCCGATGGCGAGGGGCGGCCCAGAACTCCTGCGTGACCTCCCTGAGGCCTCGGCACCAGGCCCGCCTTGGGCGTCTCATCCCTGCAGCGCCCAGTGTGGGCAAGAACCCGCCCAAGTCCGTTTACCCAGCACCCTCCGTAACTGCTCAGGGTCCTGGGCCCCCAGCGCCCCCGCCGAGGTCTGACCGCCTGGCCGGCCGTCAGCAGAGACTTACTTCCCCTGCTCTCCCGGGAACCTCCCCTGCCCGGGCCGTGGGAACGGGGGGCTGGGGCCTGTTTGGGCCTCGCAGCAGAGGATGGTCAAGACCCTGGAGGAGACGCTACAGACAGGAGACCCAGCCCCCGGGATGTGGCCGCCGTCTGACAACTGGGCCCTGAGTGCCGGGCGCAGCAGGTGGTCAGCTGGGCCCGGGGGTCAGGGAGGCCTGTCGGGGACGCCCTCCTCAGGGCACCCCGCCGACGGGGCCTCCTCTTGCGTCACGGCTTTGAATGTGGTGGCGGTGATGTCCTGGACCTTCGAGGCCCCCGCGGCCCACTCCGGCCTGGGGCGCCTCCCGGGCTCCTCGGGTGCTGGGCAGGTGGGTGGGCGGGAGACCCGTCTTCCCTGGGGCAGTGGGGGGGCGGTGACAGACCCCGTGCGGCTCCCTCCGCCCGGGACCCCCGCCCACCCCGGCCATCCCCAGACCCGCAGCAACACCTTTCCCTCGGGAAAACCAGAGCTTGCGTCCCGGGGACACAGTGGTGTCATCCCAAGGAGGACACTGAATGCATTTGCATATTTTTCCATTAATGTTGCAGCGTCGGGCTGTGATGGACCCTGGGCTGCGGGCACGTGCTCGTGTTGCCCAGGCAACGTCAGAACGTCAGTCCCTCCTCGTCTGAGAACACTAAGGAGTCACACAGTCAGCCTGCAGGAGAGCACAGTCTTGGCTCGGGTGAGTCCTGTGCGCTTTGGGGAGGTTCCTGCCTACAGTGATGAGGGGCTACACTCCTGGGGGGCGCAGTGCCCCCCACCCCCAGCCACCAGTCCAGGGTCTGTGTCTGCACCTGAAGGGGATCAGTGCATGTGGGGACCCAGCTCCGGGAATAAAGAGCCGTGATGAGCCCCCTCCCCGGGTGTGAGGGGTCCCTTCTCTGCTCAGCCCCCAGGGCCAGGCACACGCCCGGCGCACGCCCCAGTGATGTCCGCCGCTCTGGGGCCCCCCCGACTCCGGCACGAGCTGCCTGGGGACGGGCCATGAAGGGCCGTGGGACTTCTCGCCCCAGCGTTTGCGTGTGGGCTCTGTCCCGCGAGGCGCAGGGGGCAGTGTCCCTCGTGGGAACCTGAGACGGAAACTGAGGCTCAACCCACCTTGCTGGTGGCCACAGATCCCGAGGCACAGCTGGGGCCTCTTCTGGCCAAGGTGTCCCTGGTCTACGGACTCCTCGTCAGGCATAAGAAGCGTGGAAGTTTCCAGAAGGACATCCGTCACTCAGGACCCCCTCCTTGCCTGCTCCCCCACGGACCGGTGGGCCGCACCATGCAGCGGGTCCCGCCTGGCCGCGTGCCTGTCCGTGGTCACCCGAGTGACAGTGAGCCTGGAGGCCTTCCAAAAGCAGACCCCCGACCGCAAGCGCCCGCGGAGCATGGAAACGCATCGACCCGTTAATGATGTCATTCGTACTGTGTCCGGCCCTGAGCGGCCGTGGGGACGGCCGGTTCCGCTGTGGCCGTTTTTCATGCTGCGATCCCACGGTCCTGGGTGAGCAGGGGCTCTCTCCCCGCCCCCTCCCCCCTCCTCCACCGCCATCCTTTCTGGGACAATGAGCTTGTCCCGAGGAACCGGCTGTGTCTGCACAGTCGCTCCGGGCTTAGCCGGGTCCAGCGTGATTAACGTCTGCTGCCTGGAGCCACCCCCCTCCCAGGCGCACAAGGCGGTCGCTTTCTCGCCCTGCACACCTGCCTGTGGCCGTCTTGAACACGGGGAGGATGTTCAGAGAGCTGAGAGGGCAGGGCGCCGGGGTCAGGGTCTCCAGCGGACGAGCGATCGGAGCCTCGTGTCACGGGGTCCTCGCCAGTGGCCGGAGCAGGGCTGGCACCATCGTCCGTGACTGCTGTCGGGGAGGCAGCCACGACCTGTGCATGGTCTCCGGGCCGGTGGGGGCCTGGGGGCGGAGGTGGAGACTGGATGATGTGGCCACAGCACGGGGCACCTTGGGCCACCGGGCCCTGGAAGAAGCTGGAAGTGTCCCCCCGGGAGACTTCCAGAGAGCGGAGCCCTGCTGACGTCTTGATTTTGGACTTTTGGCCTCCAGGACTGGAGAGAGTAAGTTCCTGTTGCGTGAGGCCAGTCGGCTACTTGGCTGGTGGCTGATCGTTACCAAGTCCCCGGGGACACTTGACAACTCGCGGCAGCCCCACCCCCCCGCCCCAGCCGCGCCCCGTGGTCCCCGGGCTTGTGTCACCCTGATGGGGTTTCTGTCGCCTGCAACCACGAGTGGCCCAAGAGCTCTCGCTGGAGACGCGCAGCAACCTGGGCGCGTGGCAGGCTTGTGAAGAGAGGCCAGGGGCCGGGCCGCCTGCCAGGGAGGGAGGTCCGGGACCCCCGCCAAGCTCTGTCTTCAAGGTCTGCGAAGTGTGCCCGGCCCCGGGGGAGGCCACCGCCCTTCGGTCACCCCACACTCCCGGGGCGCGGGGTGAGGGCTCCAGAAAGGCCCCAGCCAGCAACATTGCCCCTCGTGAGCAGCTGTCATCTTCAGGCCACCAAGAGAGTCCCCTCTCCGCCTGAGGACTGACCCAGGCCTCGGCCCCAGGGGGAAGCTCACAGCTTCAGGAGGAAGGATGAACTGGGTCCGAGTCTCCGGGCCCAGGGGCCTGCGGGGAGCCGGCTGAGTCCCCTCCCACCTTGCGCCCGGGGTGTGGGGGTGTGGGGGGGCGCACCTGGCCGACTGGCAACCAAAACTGTGTCCAGGGCACGAAGGCAGAGGGGCTGGGCCTGCAGCAGGTGACAGTCCTCCCCGGGCACAGCGGCCTCTGGGTACCTGGGGCTCCCCGGCGGGAGAAGGGATGAAGCCTGAGTGTGGACACCATCTTCCTCGGGGACTGGAGGCAGGAGCTTTGTGTCAGCTGCAGAGGTGAAGCCAGAGGTCCCAGCACGAGGCCCCCCGAACCCCTGGCCCTGCTGTCGGGTCCTGCTCTCAGCAGGGAGGACCGGGGCCACTGTGGGCATGGGAAGATGGCTTCGGCCCCTTGTGCAGGGCGGGGAGCAGAGGGGGGAGCAGGGCACCAGGGGGATGCAGGGGGTCGTACAGAAGACGCCCAGTGAGCCCGGTGTTGCAGTGGGAGGGGCCCCGGCTGCACCCAGGAGGCAGGGGCACGAAGCCAGCGACAGAGGCGGCGGCGGGGGGCGGGGGGGGGGGGGGTGCGTGACACAGCGGCTGGAGCCAGGCCTGGGCCAGACCCCGGAGGGTGAGTGTAGGGACCCCCGGGGAGGACAAGCTTAGGGACAGAGGCAGAGTGCTATCCGGGCTCAGGTGGAGCCTCTCGGGGCGTTGAGAGGGACCGGCTGTGTGGATGGGGGGGCAGCTTCCTCTGGTCGTGTTTCAGCAGGGGGAGAGGAGGGAGAGGACAGAAGAGGAGAGGAGGGGAAGGGAGGGCCAGGAGGGGCAAGAGGGGACAGGAGGGGACAGGAGTCCCAGGAAAGGGCAGTCCTTGGACACAGGAAACCGGAGGGACGCAGCCTAGATCAGGGGCGGCCGCCTCACCCGTGTGTCAGACTTTCCCCCCAGGCGTTTAAAGAGCTGGTTGGGACTGACTTTCCCCCGAGACCACCGGGGCAGACTGACCAGGCAGAAAGGGCTCCTGTCCCCCGGCGGGGGCTCCCCGGGCCCGCTCACCCTCCCTTACCCACAGGTCTCATCCTGGTGATGGGGACCCCCTCCCTGCCCCCCTGCAGCCCGGTGCACGTTACAGTTACCACGTCCGCATGTCCCTGCCCACATCAGGCTTCTCCTGGATACTGGGGAGCCCGGGGCTGCTCCAACAGGGGACCCTCCGCAGGCATATCAGGGACTGTAGTTAAGGGGTCCTTTTGGGGTTTCCCACGCGCGATCATCTGTGGACCCCAGATGCACACACGGGCGCGTCTGTGGGGGCCGACAGAGGTGGGTCTCCGATGTCGCTCACGGTCCAGTCCCGGCGGCGGGAGATCTCGGCCCGGCCTCCAGTCGGAACGTGCTTTCCGGAGAGGGGTCTCGGGCCTCCGCCACCCGAAGGCGTTCCTACGGGCACGTGACCAGCAACGTCATAAAGGGCCAGCCCTGGGGCGCGGGACCCGGGTCCCTAAGACCCTAGACGGCAAGGTGGGGACCCGGGGGAAGTTACGGCTCGAGTGCACGTCAACACATCTGCCTTCACGGTTGAGCAGCGTGTTGGAAAACACCGTGCGGGTCTGAGAAATGGCCCAGGGACAAATGTCCCCTGTGACCGCGGCCCTCCTTCCACCACTAACGAGATGGAACCACCCTGGTCACCTCCACACGCGGCAGAAGCAAGACTGGGGCTACAGCGTCCCCCCTGGGGAAACGAGGCCCACCGTGCTTTGCACAGTCGCCGATCTGGAGGTTTCCACCACGGAAGCCGCTCCCCCAGATTCGCGTGGAGACCAGGAAGGGGTTTGTGTTTCTGCTCCCTCCCGATGGGTGTCTTACTTTTGTCCCCCAAGACTGCCTTGGAAGGCGGACACCCCCACAGCCCCCCGCGCCCCTCAGCCCCGGGGCCCTGGGCCCCACGTGCAGCCGAGCCCCAAGGACCGTCTTACTCACCGACTCGCCTCCTTCATGCTGCGCGTCCGTCCACGTCCCCGCTGCTGCCGGCCCCGGGGGTCCCGGAAGGACCGCTGGCCTCTGCTGCCTCAGCGAAGCTGGTGAACCCTTCCCCTGCCTCGGCGCCCTGCTTTCCGTGCTCGCTTCTGTCACAGAGTCCAGCTGCCACTGGACGTGGGGGCTCTGAACCCGCCTCCTCTGTGAGCGGCGATCGTCGTGGGGCTCGTGGGAAGCGAGCACGTCTGTCGGTGGTGACGGCTCAGCCTCACCCCGGAGCGTCCCGCGTGCGCAGGGAAGGCGGTCCACGCCTCGAGCGCTGCCCCGGCCGGCCCACATGGTGCCTCCCGCGGAGGTGCATCTCCGGGCTCCGCCTCCTCCCCCCCAACCTGCTGTGGCTCCCGGGTCTCAACTCAGGAAGTGGTGCCCACCCCTCCCCGCGCACAAACCTCTCTGCCTACGTGCCCTCCGAGCCCGCGGCGCCCTGACCCCTCTGCGTGACCCTCTCGCCAGGTGTCAGAGCCACGGGGTAAGATTTGGCCTTATGAATTTTCACGGTTTCGTTGTTACCCCAAACCTGTGCCGCGCCAGCCCCAGGCCGGGAAACATAAACGCGTCCCTGATGCCGCGTCTACGAATTCTCGGCATTTTGGTCTCCTCTTGTCTTTTCCTGGGTCGGTTACCAAGGACTCAGCTTCGTCTGCGGTTTCCGTCTCTGGAATCTCCGCCTGAGTGTGTGCAGAGTCCGTGAGCTTCCCGCTAGCCCCGCGAGCGGTCTCTGGAGGTCCCACTGTGCGCCTTCTCGGGAGCGGGCAGGCACTGTTCTCTCTCAGCCCCCCCCTCGTCCGTAGTCAGGACCCTTCGCTCAAACTGCTTTTGTTTCCCGCTTCCTGTCCTCACGTCTCATGATCCCCCTTGTGATGCGGGCCCCCCGCCCTCCGACCCAGGCTCAAGTCGCCCCGCTGTGCGCTGTGCGCAAGGACGAGGACGTGTCCATTTGGACCCTTCGGGGCTCCCCGCCGGCCGCCTGATGAATGTCCGCTCCGCCAGCGCGGCCCGCGGCCTCTCGGATCGGGCTCTCCGCGCCTCCCGGGCTCGGCAGGAGCCGTTCAGCCTGCGCGGGCCGCCCTCCGCTCTCCACACCCCCAGCGCTGCTCCGGATCTCCGCCTCACCCTGCGACACTCAGCTGGGGACAGCCCACGGCGGCGGCCTGAGCTCAGAGCCGTCGGGCATCCATCCGAGCCTGCTTCCACCTGCCCCTGCGGCAGCGTCCGAGGGCCTCTCTTCCCACGTGTGCGACCCGGCCGCCTCCCCGAGCTCCTCCGGTCAGCAGTGCTTGCCCCGGACCCCTCACCCAGGCAAAGGCAGAGCCGTCTTCCTCGGCCTCGGTCTCGGCGGTGACTTCTCGACCCTGACACCAAAGGAGAAAACGACAAAAGCAAACAAACGACCCACATGGAGCTAAACAGCTGCTGCACAGAAGGGAAACCAGCACCAAAGCGAGAGAGAGCCCGGAAGGGGAGGACGTGCCTGTGCCTCGTGTGTCTGATGAGGAGCTGATGCCCTCGGTAGATAAAAGCCTCGCCCGAGTCACGTAGCCCCAACACAGCAACGCGACTCAAACACGGGCGGAGGTCTGAACAGACGCCGTCCCCCAAACCTGCAGACGCCAGCAGGAACGCGCAATTACGCTCCACGTGGCTGGTCGTCCCGGAAATGCAAATCAAAGGCACGAGGCGCCACCCCACCCCCGCCAGAATGGCTAAAAGCAGCAACTCGGGCAACAACCGAGGCTGGTGACGCCGCGGAGAAAGGGGACCCCTCCTGACCTGTGGGCGGGAACGCAGACGGGGGCAGCCGCCCTGGAGCACAGCGTGGAGGGTCCTCCAAGAGTTGACCGCAGAGCGACCCCACGACCCGGCCTTCGCACTTCTGGGAATTTACAGGAAGGAAGCAATACGCGCTCCGAAAGCTCTCTGCACCCCCCCCGCCCCCCCCCCCCGCCCCCCCTGCCCCAGGCTGGCTGCAGCACCGTCTGCGGTGGCCACGGCGTGGAAGCGACCCCAGTGTCTGCTGACGGATGAGCGGATGGGGAAGGGGTGGTGCGTCCGCGATGAGATATTGCTCCGCCGTAGGAAAGAAGGAAACCCTGCCTGGCAGCAGCAGGGACGGACCTCGAGGGCGCCGTGCTGAGTGAAAGACGACAGACGGTCCCTCCTGTGTGTGGATCTTCAAACCTCCCGCTCAGAGACGCAGACAACAGAGGGTCGGGTGCCAGAGGCAAGGGATGGGGGGCTGCAAGGAGCCGCGAACTATTTTTCTCTTTCGTTGTTTGTTTCCATCAGTTGAGTTTTTGAAAACGAAGGGCAGCCCAGCCGTCTGCAGCAAGATCCCGCCGTCCTCGCTGCCCTTCTGGGGACGGTCTGGTGGCGCCTTTGCCCCCGTGGGTCTCTGTTCCCAGCCACCCCGCAGGCTGCCGTCAGGCGGCTCCCGGGGCTCCGGGATCCATGCGCCTCTTCTCTGGACCGCCTGGGGTGGGGGGGCGCCCGAAGGCACGTGCATCGGAACGCCGTCGGGGGGTTTCCAAAACGCCGACCACCGCGCGCTCGGGTCACTGCGTGAGCCGCGCGGTGCCCGTCCTGGTCTCCGTTGAACGAAGGCATTTTCTCGGGACCTCGGGCGTGTTTGCGCCCTGAGTCCGCACGCCAACCCCGCGAGGGGACGTCTTTCTCCCCATTTTACAGAGGCGGAAACTGAGGCTCGGAGAGAGGACGTGGCGCGCCACGGCCACAGTGGGAAAGTGACAGGGCCGGGCTGCAGATTCTGGGATTTGAAATGAAATCTGGGAAGTAGGGGAAGACGCCCAGGCGGCTGGCTGTTCCTCCCTGCAGAGCGAGCGCGAAGACAAGGGTCTGCATCAGGCGGGACGATTGGAGGGGAGCCCCGGGGAAGGGATCCATCACGACCGTTATGACCTTCTTCTGAAGGAGCCTCTACCGCCCCGGTTGTCTGTGGCTCACCCGCGTGGAGTGGATTGCCCTATTTGTCTTTCTACAGAAAGTGAAAAATCTAGAAGGCAGATTAAAAAAAAAAAAAAAAAAAGCCGCCGTCCATCCCGGGAGTGGACGCTGACTTGGAACCTGCATTAATTCTCCCACTAACTGCCTCTCCCGGACGGGCCGTGTGGCGGGCCTGTCCTTGGCTGTGCCTGGCAATTAACACTTTGTTTTCTGAAACTCTGCCAAGAGCCAGGCTCTGGGAAGGCCAGACGCCAGAGCTCTTGGATGCAAACCCTCGAAGCCACTGGACTGGTTTTGCAGGGGTCAGGCTCCAGGTCAGCATGACAGGTGTCGGGGGGGGGGGGGGGGAACGTGTGGCATTTACTCAAGTCCACAGAGGGCTGGTAATCGATCCTGCCAGTTCCCAAGCTGCTGGCGATCCCTCGCACGGAAGCAACCCTTGTGGGCTGCCTGGAGGAGGAGGCGGGGTGGTCAAGGTCATGAGTCAGCCGCCCTTCTGATGGCCTAGGGCGAGCCCTGGGGCTTCGTGGATGCTGATCCCTCAAGGGAATCTCGGATCTCCTTGCATTTCCAGTGTCTGCCGTTCTGGGCCCACTCGTCTGTCCCGGGAGCCCCTTCTTGCCTCTGGCGGCCCCAGGTCTGGATCTGCCTCGGGTCCCCGTGGCCGCCCCTGTGCCCGGTACCCAGTCTCGCTCCTGACCTCAGAAGCATCCAGAGGCTTTGCAGGACAGAACTGGGGGCATGTCCCCCGCAGACCAGGTACCACGGGGTGAGGAGACCAGCAGGAAGGTTCAGGACGGAACCACATGGGGCTCTGGCTGTGGGGCTTGTGAGGAGATTCTCGCTTTACCAGTGGGGAAACTGAGGCTCTGAAGGTTCGTCTGGAGTCACAGGGCTCAAGGGGGACAGCAGGGTCCTGCTTCACAGACCCAGCCTCATGAGCCTCCCAGAGCGGCCAAGCAGGGGTGCTGTGCCCTCTGTGCTGAGGGGTAAACTGAGGCACAGAGGACTTGCTTGAAATCCCTCCTGGGAAAGGCCAGGGAGAACTCGTGTCTACAGATGCTCCGTCCGCCCTCTGCGGTGCTGGGCTCCCCGAGACACGGGGCCCGAGGGTCTCCCCCCAGCCCCAGGGGACAAGGTCCTCCTGCCCCTGGCAGCACGGGCACAGCAGAGACCGACAAAGGCCTCCTCGGAGCCCCCCTCCCATGCAGGTGACGTGGCAGAGACTGTGTGACCCGGTGGCTGCTTCGTGGGGAGGGACGGACAGTAGGAGGGTGGCTGAGAGGCTCTCACGTGGGGTATGAAGCCCCAACCCAGCTTCCGGCCCTTAACTCCTCAAGATAGAATCACTCACAATTGAATTCATACATTTCTTTCTTTTGCCTCAAAAGTTTAAGTCTGGGAGTTTTCCTTAAGCACTGATTTGCTTACATCCCAACGTGTTTTTAAAAATTTTTTTTAAATGTTTTTATTTATCTTTGAGACAGAGAGAGACAGAGCATGAGCAGAGGAGGGGCAGAGACGGGGGAAGACAGAATCCCACGGGGCTCCAGGCTCCGAGCCGTCAGCACAAAGCAGGGCTTGAACTCACGAGCTGTGAGATCGTGACCTGAGCCGAAGTCAGAGGCTGAACCCACTGAGCCTCCCAGCCGCCCCCGTCCCAACGTTTTGATAGTGTTGTCACTATTGTTCAGGTTAATGTTTCCCAAAACTCCCCGCGAATTCCCTCTCCGACCAACGGATTGTCGAGAAGTGGGCCGTCCGTTTGCAAACAGTGACCATCTCGTCCTTCGTTTCTGTTTTAGCTCGCTCACGATCGGGAAATCCAGTGGTGCGGTTTCAGTCCCTCGGCGCGGGGCCTTTCCGTGGGCGCTGGGGAAGGACGGGGGTCCTGCTCGGTCGCTGGCGCTCTAGGAGTGGATCCGCGTGAGTGGCTCCGTGGTGTGGACGCGCCTTCTGAACGCCACCGACTTCGCCATCACGGTTTCTGCGCACGGGGTGGCTGCTTGAAGTGTGAGAGAAGACCTCCCCCGGCAACCGTGGCTCCCTTTCCTCCGTCGGTTCCTCAGACTTGCGCTGAGAGCATCTGAAGCTCGGCTTCTGCGTGCACACACGTGAGCGATGCCCTTTCGGAGCCAATGCGTCTGCCCTGCGTTACCCAGCGGCGCCTTCTGGCCGATCCCACTTCGGGTCTTGTGTCCACCGTCAGCGTGGCCACGGCTGGTTCCATGCGTGCCTCCCGCTTGGCGTCACCGTCACCTTGCCTGGTTCTTCGTGTTTCGTCGTGTCTTCAGAAGCAGCACCTACGAGCCCTGCTGTCCGTCCACTCTAACTTGCCGCTGGAGCCTTTCGTCCGTTTATACGAGACGGCCTCTTGACCCAACCCTGTCTCCTTCCGTCTTCCATTTACCCCGTCCACCCTTGGCTCCTCCTGCCCGCCTTATCTGATCATATTTGACTAGCTTTTCCCTCTGCTCGGGTCTTGCTTGCTTTACCCGATGGGAGTATGTTTCCTATCCGGTAAGATCGCCATTTCAAGCGAATAATTCCATGAATTTTGTTACCACGACCGCCACCACAACAGAGGCAGGCAACTCTTCCATCAGCCCCCAAACCTGCCGGGCCCCGTGGCGGGCAATCCACGCGCCCACGCCAGCCCCCGTCGATGCGGCCCTCCTCTCCGTTGCCCTAGCTCTGAAGTTTTTTTTTCTTCCTTTTTTGAGTTTCACGTTAATTCTTTTGTTTCATTTCATTTTTAGTTTTAGTATATTTTCTTATTTATTTATTGCTTTGTTTATTTATTTATTTATTTATCTTTATTTAAATTCACGTTAGTCAACGTCCAGCGTAGTCTTGGCTTCAGGAGTAGAAACCCGTGACTCATGACTTATGTACGACACCCAGAGCTCGTCCCAACAGGTGCCCCCCCTTAATCCCCATCCCCCATGTTCCCTATCCCCCCACCTGTCTCCCCTCCAGCAGCCCTCAGTTTGCTCCCTCTATTTAAGACTCTCTTATGGTTTGCCTCCCTGTCCGTTTTCATCTTATTTTTCCCGAAGGTTCTAGAACGTTCAGTAAATTGAATCATATGGTATCTGTGTCGTGTGTGGCTTCCTTCACTTAACGATGTGGAGACTCACCCAGGTCGGGGTGTGGCACGGGTGAAAGTCTCCTGTTTTGTCCTGCTTCGCCGCTGACCAGTATTCGTAGCACAGACGTGCCCCCAGGTACACACGTGTGCACCAGGCAATGAGCATCTGGGTTCTCAGCACTTTCTAGGCATTCCAGAGGGAGCTGAGCTGCGTGCACCTTGACCCTCAAGCCTGCGTGGGCACACGTTTTCTCTTTTCTCAGGAAAATACGCACCTTGGATCAGAATTACGGGGTCACGGAGTACGTGTGCATCGAACTGCACTTCATACACAGCCGCTGGGCAGTTTCCTCTTTCCACTCCCACCAGTGGCCGCGAGAACGCCACACTCCACATCCACAGCATCTGCAAACTCAGTGTTTCCGGTCTTCCAAATGTTCGCCGTGGCAGCGTGGGTGGAGTGGTACGTACTGGTGGGAACTTCAGTTCTCACAGGGGCCAAGGCGAGGCTGGGCATCCACCCACACACACACTAGACACGTGTCCATCTTCGTAGGTAAAGCAACCGTTCAAATATCTGCCCATTTCTTAAATGTTTGGTCGGCCATCTTACATGGAGTTGTGAGGGGCCGGCGGACGCTCCAGATGGAGGTCTGGTATGTGCGTTTCACAACTTTCTGTTTTCTCCCAGTCTGGGCTTTGCCTTTTCATTTTTGTGTGTGTTTCCAAGAGGAAACATTCCCATTTTCATGAAGTCTCACTTACAATCTTTAACCTTTCTGTAGTGCAAGTTTTTACTACCTTATTAAGAAATCTTTACTTAACAGAAGGCCACTGATTGTTTCCACGGCATGTTTTTCCTGAAGATCCGTGGTTTTATCACTTCAGTTTAGTTCAATTACTTACTTAAGTTAATTTTTCTATACGCTGTGCGTGGCGGCCATGGTTGATTGCTTCTGCATATGGGTTTGCATTCTTAGCAAGCACTTGTTGAAATATTGTCCTTTCCTCGTTTTTTAAATTTATTTATTTATTTTTGAGAGAGAGAGAGAGAGAGAGAGAGAGAGAGAGAGAGAATCAGTGGGGTAGGGACAGAGAGAGAGGGAGACACAGAGTCCAAAGCAGGCTCCAGGCTCCGAGCTGTCAGCACAGAGCCCGTCACGGGGCTCAAACCCATGAACGATGAGATCATGACCTGAGCCGAAGTCGGACGCTCAACCGACTGAGCCACCCAGGCACCCCGAAAATAGTGTCCTTTCCTAGTGAATTATCCTGGCACCTTTGTCAAAAAATCAATTAACCTTATGTCCGTGGGTCAACTTCTGGATTTCAGTTCTGTTCGCTTATTATATATAATCCTTCTGTCCTGATTCTGTTCCTGATGTTTTTGTGCTACGTCTTGAGAGCTGACATGTATGTCTTGCAGCTTTGTTCTTTCTCAAAACTACCATGACTCGTACGGCCCCTTTGCATGTCCGAATAAACTTGTTCATTTCTCCAGAAAACAAAAACAAAAACAAAAACATCAGGATGTTAGTTGAGATCACATTCATGAACTTACTGAGGACTCGTAAGTTGACAGTAATCTTTAATCCAACCACGGGTATGGTTTATCTCTCCATTTGCAGAGTTATTTGTGGGAGGCAGAGTAGCGCCCCGCCCGGATATCTGAGCCCCAGTCGCTGAACGCTGTGACCTCTCTAGCTTCTGTCAAAGGGACTTTGCAGGCATGATGAACGTGGAGTCCCAGAGAAGAGGGGGTTATCCTGGATTATCCGGGGGGGGGGCCCTGTAACCAAATAAACTTTACATTTGGAGTCTTTCCCCGCTGTGGTCAGAGGGAGGTGTGACTGGGGGGGAAGAGGAAGCGAGAAGCGGTTCTGCGGGCTCTGCAGATTGAGGCGGGGCCACGGCCAAGGAAAGCAGGTGGCCTCCGGGAGCGGAAGAGGAGGAACAGGTATTCTCCCAGTGTCTCCAGAAAGGAGCACAGCACTCCCGACCCCTCGACCTTAAACAACGTAAAGCACCTCTGCGATGCTGTCAATAGCTATGGTGAACAGATTTTTAAGGGACTTTTCGATGCTCAGTTGTTTGTCACTAGCATTCAGAAAGACACTAGTTTTGGTGAACTGACCTGAAATCCAGCCACTATGTTCGCTCAATAGTTAGAATGGCTGTTTTGGTAGATTCCTTGGAATTTTCTACATAGATTATCATGTCACCTGCACACGAAGACCCTTTTTCTTCTCTTTCTCCAACCCGAGAGACTTTTGGATCTTTTCTCGCCCACTGAATTGGCCGGGGGTCTCCAGGACGGGGTGCCGAGACTGGGCATTCCCGCCTCCCTCCGGCCTCAGGGAGACGTCGCGACCCCACCGCACTGTGTCTGTCGTAGGGGTTTTGGTTCTGTCCTCTGTGAGCCCCCGCGGCTGTCTGCAGCTTGGCGAGCTGCTGTCTGTTCGCGTCAGGCGCACACATGAAATGGGCAAACGCGTTTTCTGTATCTTCTGTATCTTTTCTTTGCTTGTTCTCTGTTGATACGGTAAATTACGTTAACTGGGTTTCAGTATTAAGCCAGCCTTGCATTCCAGGCGTTACTGTCATCCGTAATGATCTGTTATCCTGTTACTACGTTGATGGAGTTGTTCTCCTAAACATTCGAAACGATTTTGACATCTGCGTGATGGATGTTGGTCTGTGGGTTTTCTTCTCGCGGTGTCTTTGTCTGATCTGCTATCTGGGTGATGTGTTTTCATGTACTTGTCGTCAGATTTCTTAGCCTGAGGTTCGCTGGACTTTTGAGCCTTATGAGTTTACAGTTTTCATCAATTTGGAATATTTTTGAGCATGATTACTTAAAATACATGTTTTGCCTCCTGTCCTGGGTCCCAGACTCCAATTACACGTGTGTTCGGCTCCTCGGTATTATCCTGAAGGTTACTGTTTCGGCTTTCTTTCTCTTTGTGCTTCATTTGGGACTGTTTTCAGAGGATCAATAATACTGTCTTTGCACAGGGTCGAATCTGCTCTTAACCTCGTTTAGTGAATTGTTCTTTTGAGGCATTGTTTTTCATTTGCAGAAGTTTTGTTAGTAGTGTATACATATAATATAATGAATGTAATATGGCATAATATAGTGTAATAAAACATAACACAGCATAATACAGCATAATATAACATAATAGAATGTAGCATAAACCTTCCATTTCTTAATCCTTGTTGGAACGGATCCTGAGATGCGGTGAACTCACTGGTTCCGTTGCACCTCTTCTAGACTTGTTTTTCACTGTTGTAGGGGTGCGTCCGGAGCAGTCCGCTGTCGGGCTGGCTTGGCGGCCAAGGGAGGCAGCTGCCCCGGGGGGGAGGGCGGGGGGGGGGGTCCCTGGGCGGTGCCCTCTGTGTCGTTAGGTGGGCCTATCCCACCACCGGGAGCGTAGACCCTGCCCAGCCTCAGGGAGCCCCAGGGTCCACCTGCCCTTCCTGCGATGCTGTTCCTTGTGCTGTTCCTGTGATGCTGTTCCTCATGCTGTTCCTTGTGCTCCTAAGCAGGCCACCGTTCTGCCAAAGAGTCGATGGGACCCCTCTGTAGACCCTCAAATCCTTTCTGTACATGCCTCCTTCTCCGGTGTTTTGACCGCAAATGCCACACTCTGTGCCAGACGGAGCCCAGCAGCCTCTACTTGGAAGCCCCTCCAGGCGGCAGGTGAGCGGGGCTCAATGGGGCTGTTTATTTTTCCTCCCCAGGATCGCCATTGGGTGTGGCCACTTTCCAGTGTCTGAAAAATCTGTGTTTCGGATGCTCTGTGTGCTTTTGTGGTTGTTTTAAGACAGGAGGTGACATCACGACGGGAAGAATATAAACCTCTTGGCATTTCAGTGATGTCTTTTTTATTTTCTTTTAAAGTGATACATGCTCCAGGGACGCCCTCGTGAATTTAGCGTACTTTCCCTAGAACGTTCCTGAAGCGCTTCCTGTCCGTGCCAGCCTCTCCCAGGAGCATGTTTCCACGTGTGCGGTGGGTGCCGCGTGTTTTCGCGACATTTGCTTCAGCAGAAGGAAGGTGGCCTTTGGTGACTTCCCGGTTTCCCTCCTGCTCCCCCCCACCCCCACCCCCGCTCCCACAGACGGATTTCCACCGCAAAGTCCCTCTGCACCACGGTTCTCCTGGGAACAAACTCGGCCCGGTTTTTCCCCGAAAACACCTTGACTGCACCTGTGCTCTGAAGGACCTTTCCCTGGACAGAGACTTCTAGGTTGGCATATATATTTTGCTTCCTTTAAATCGCTCGTTCCTTGTCCTCTGATATGCACTGTTTTCGATGATACTTCAGCATCGACTGTGTGTGTCCTGTGTCTCCATTCTTCGTGTCATTTTCTTTTTACTTTTGGTTTTCAACAATTTCTCTCTGATTTGCCCAAGTGTCATTCTCTTTATATTAATTCCATTCCGAATTCTTCGAGCTTTTGAACGTATGTGCTGATGTTTTCAAGTGTATAGGAATGTTTTTACCGTTATTTCGTCAACAACCATTCATGCCTCTGTGGCATCGAGGGTCCACACACGCGGATCCACCAACACCCGCCTGCAGATCACGGCCGCTGGGTTTTTTTGGTCTCTTTGGTTTGAGTCATTTCTTTCTTTTGTTTTTTTTTAATGTTTATTTATTTTTGAGTGAGAGAGAGAGACAGACAGAGCATGAGAGGAAGAGGGGTAGAGACAGGGAGACACAGAATCCGAAGCAGGCTCCAGGCTCCAAGCCATCAGCATAGAGCCTGACGTGGGGCTCGAACTTGAAGACCGCGAGATCGTGACCTGAGCCGAAGTCGGACGCTTAGCCGACTGAGCCACCCAGGTGCCCTGAGTCATTTCTGTTAACCTTCTGACTCTTCCTTTCTTTTGCAGAAAGAATAACAGTGGTTCAGTTCCTACGACCTTCCTGCTGTCCCCCTTCTCTTACCTGTTACGATGTTACAATCCTCATGGCTTCATATTCTAGAACATTCTGTGACATTTTGTGACAATTTTTACCTTTTGTAACATTTTTGTGCGTTTCTGCTAACTTGCAATCTCTCAGATCTGTTTCTCTTTATGAGGCACCGTATGTTCAGTCTTCGATTTCTGGTTTTGTACAGTATTACAGTTGTTTTGTGTAAAAGAACCGTGGAAACATGGTAAAAAAAAAACAAACCATGTTTTTGTTTTTGCTGTTGCTGTATTTTCTGGAGAACGCGAGCATACACGACCTGTCCTTTCTCAGGCGGTCAAGGAAGGTGCCCGTTTTAGGGGTTTCCTTGTGCTTCCGAGACAGATCGCCACAAGCTTAGAGGCTTAAGACAGCACAGACTTTCTTTGCCGTTGTTCTGGAATTCAGAAATTTGCAGGGGACCTCGCCTGGCGAGGGTGCCCAGACACCTGCAGGGGGTAGTTTCCGCCTCCCTCACGATTACGCGGGCAGCCTGGGTCCGGCGGGGCTGGGGCTGAATGTTCAGTCAGACGAGCACAGCTCTGCCTTCGCCGGCGTGGCCTGTCTGTGGGATGCTGTGGGGTCCGGGCTGCGGCCAGGCATTCTCGGGTCATCTGCGGGTTCCACGCTGGCAGGTGCCATGGGGACGAGCTTCCGCCCGGTGCTCCTCCGTGGACTCGGGAGTGGCGGGGCAGCAACTCTCAGGTCAGAACGCTTGCTCGTGGACCTTGTTTCCAGCAGGGATCGCTTTCCCCTCTCCCGGCAGACTCTCTCCGTCTATGCAGGACCGACCCTCCGTGGGGACAAACCCAGGCCAGGCCCCTGCTCCAGGGACGGTTGCTGCCTCCGGCCTCTCCTCATCCGTGAAGACGACTCATTTTCCTCCCGATCTTGGTTTTCAGCTCCTGTGTCCACTCCTTCCTGTTACCATCAGGTCACTGTTCTCACGGCGTCCCCTTCTCCGTCCTGTCGCCGTGCGTGCAGAGGCCGGGCCAGGTGGCTGCTGTGCTCGGCACAGGGGTCCAGCCGGAAGGAGCGCGGCCACCGGAGGCAGTGTTCCGGGGACCCCGGTGCCCCCGGCGCCCCGCACTCCTCAGCCCTGCTCACTCCCTCACTCTCCCCTTCCCCCCCGTTGCCACAGAACTGACGCCTCCATGAGCTCCTGCTGCAAAGTGCAGACAGATCACCCGGTTCCACGGGCCCCGGGTGCCGCAGGGGCTCGGGTGGTGTCCCCTCATCTGTCCCTCAGGGTGCAGGCAACAAGCCGCTGAGGCCCCAGGGCACGTGGGACAGAGGTGACGCGGGGCCTCCCGCCTGGAGAAGCTTGTGCACGCAGAAGGTGCATAGTAAGGCCATGCGGAATCCAGGTGACATAACAGAAATGAGTCTGTTCTCACCTGCAGAGGAGGGTTTGCAGTTTCCTCTTCCGTCCACCCTTGACCTCTGGGGGGCGTCTGTTGGCGACCTCTGGAGTGGGGGCACAGGATTAACAGCTTTTTAAAATACTGGGGTTTTCTTGTTGCATTTTGTCTTCGATTATTTTTATCTGATGTGCTCATTTTTATTAAGTTCTTAAAATTTATTTATTTGAGAGAGGCAGAGACAGCGCGAGTGGGAGAGGGGTAGAGTGAGAGAGAACCCCAAGCAGAATCTCGGGGACTTAAACCCATGAGATCGGGACCTGAGCCAAAACCGAGGGTCGGACGCTCAGCCGACTGAGCCCCCAGGCGCCCCTGAGGAGCTCGTCTTGAACAAATTACAGCGACGAGGTCACACCTTCCCAGTCAACTTGGCAAATGATCATCTGCTCACGTGGTTGCTGTTTGCAGCCCCCGGCCCTGGTGCATGACCTCTGTGTCCACAGAAGAGGGTGGCGGCCTCGCCTGGACACGGTCTTGGGGGGAAGGGCTGCAGTCCTGCGGCTGGTGTGCAGTGCGCCCCCGAGATGCGCGTCCCCAGCCGCGTCCGGCCGCACCCTTGGGGGACACCGCTGCCTGTCGTGCCACGGTTTCCTCCTTTCTGAGATGTGTCGATGGTGACACGTCTCCTCCGGCCCCAGCAGAGGCGAAGCGAGAGGGCGCGCGGGTCGTGATGGCACAAATCCACACAAGAAGCTGGCTCGTTCCCCCGCGGGTGTGCTGAGCGCCCGGACGCGCCGGGCACTGGGAGCACGCGGGGCACACGGGGCGGGACTGCACCGTTAGTCACAGGGCGCTGTCCTCCCGGGAGGGAAGCCCAGGGACAGGCAACGGTTTCCTCCTTGTGGCCCAGTGACGTCAGGAACAGACATCCTCGGATCTGGGGAGTTTCTGCGTTTCTCCCAAGTGCCCAGAAACCCGTGACCCGGAGCGGAATCAGGAGCGTGTGGGAAACACGGGGGAAAGTGCTCCTGGCAGGGTGGCTGGGGAGACCTGAGATCCTCCTCGCTCGCAGGGTTGAGGGGCCCCGGCCCAGGAGCTCCGGACGGACGGAGGCCACCGCGGGCCAGGTCTGTGCCCTGACACGGAGGGGAGCCACCGTCCCTCGATGCCCCGCTTGTGTGGTCGTGTCCCTCAGACGGTGGGATTAAACGGCAACTCAGCGGGCACTGAGTGGGTGGCAGAGGAAAAGCCGTCTCCTCAAAATTAGGCGGATCAGGCGAGGGTCAGCGCTGACCGCCGAGAGTGGACCCCGTGCAAGCCCAGCGCACAACCCCCAGCCGTGGGAGGAGGCCTGTGCTCGTGACACGTGTCCGGCTAATAAAGGAGAATGAGGTGATGGGGTGTGGGTTCCCCACGCTCCAATGACCGGAGCACAGAGCCTCGGCGACTGCTAACGTCAGAGTGAGACCAGATTTCCTGTGCTTCCTGGCAGGAGCACCGAGTATGATCTTGCCCGAGGGACGCCCCAAGTCTGAGGACGTCTCGGGGTCCGGCTGCTGACCCTCCGAAATGCAAAGGGCAGAGGAGCATGCTCCTGTGCCCCGAGGGCGTCCCAGGCTGCCAGCTCCCCACGGGGGGCGGAGGGGGCCCTGGGGGGGCAGCTCTCAGGCTGTGGACGTGGCAGGGGGGAGGGGCTGCGGCTTGGAGGCAGGTGAGGGGTGCGGGGGCGGGGGGCGCGGATTCCACTCCCCTGCATCCGGGCTGCCCTCTGGCCGTGTGGTCTGCGTGCACGATGACAGGTCGGCCCGAAGGAGACGTTTACGAATCCACCCGGCCCTTCTGCATTTCACCGCGGATTGGCTGGATGTGTAGCCGTCTGGCCAGCGAGCGGACGGGGGCTTGGACGTGGGTCCTGCTCCGTCCTGGAGAGTGCTTTGCACTCAGTCCCTCCCCACGCTGTGCTCCCACCGGGAGGCCCACGCCGCACCGGCTTCGGGCAGGTGGGCATTTCCTGCAGGGGCGACCGTCCTTTCAGAGCGGGACCGAGGACGGATCCGGCAGGGGTCAGAGTCTCCTGGGGCACAGCAGGGACGCCCCTGCAGGCTCCCCCTGTGCTGACCGAGCGGTTTTATTTCGCGGTGGCCCCGCTCTCCCGAGGCTCCGGATCATCCAGAAAAAGAGGAAGAAGAAGAAAAGTCTGTTTATAACAGCCCGTGATTCGGAAAACGGAACACATTCACTGCTTCCCAGTCCTCTGTCCCCAGGTCAGGTCCCACAAAGGAGTTGTTGATGAGTTCCGTGAATGGGGGGCTGCTGTGCTGGCCGCGCTCCCCATGTGATAAATATTCATGCCAAGACGACTCACAAAGAAAGCGAGGTTCAAACACAGGGCACGCTTGTACGCAGCCCGAACACCCTGGAATCTGGGGAAGTGCCTCGGGAGGAACCAGACTCCAAGCACCTTCCGTGGGCCAGCTGGGGGGCGGGGGCGGGACGTGGGTGCCAGCTTTGCGGTGAGCAGTGGCCTTGAACTCGAGATGTCGGGAAGAGAAGGACTGTGGGCTGATGCGTCTCGTTCACACGGCTGTTGGGCAGGGACCCCAGTGCAGGTGGCAGAGTGTCGGGCCGGAGTGTGACCTGGGTGCGTGACAGGGGACCGGAAGGAACTGAGGCCACAGGCTCCCCGCGCCCCGTGAAAACAGAGCAGACAAGACCCCCGGTTTACCTGCACCCGGAACGCGGAAGACCTCACGCCCGTGCTTACAGAATGAGGAGGCTGAACAAACTGAACCCCGGTGACGTTTCTCGCACCTCCTGAGAACCGAGGTGGCGCGTGAAGCACCCCGTGCAACTGGGAGACACAGGCGAGTCCGAAATCACAGGTAAGATCTGCTCTGCTCACCTGGACAGCAGGTGCCGGGGCCAGGCCCTGGCGGGAGCACTTGTGGATTCCGGGAGTCAGCCGTCCATGCAGCCTGAGTCATCGTCCCCGCCAAAGCATTGGAGCAACCAAGCTGCCCTGCGGTAGGTGATGAACCAAGCGGAGGCCCATCCAGGCACCGGAGTGTTATTCACTGGAAAAAAATAAAAGAAAAAAGGAGCTACCAGGTTGGGAGAAGGCAGGGGGCGAACAGGGAGCAAACGTCATCAAGTGAAGGAAGTCAGGCCGACCGGCCTCACCCTGGATGATTCCCACCCTACACAGAAAAGGCAACACTATAGAGACAGTAAGAACAGGGGTCGTTGGGGTGAGGGGGCAGGGAGGGATGAACACGGGGCGACAGGGGATCTGTGGGGCAGTGGAGATGCTGCGCACCAGCCGTCAGGGGTGGCTACCCGCCATCGTACCTGCGTCAAAACCCTATGACTGGACGACAGAGAGCCGATCACGGATACAAAGTACGTTTCCCGCAGCCCAGGAAGTCTGCCCTGAGGTGAAGTTTGTGTCTCTACGTTTCTCCAGAGAAACTTTCCTGTATTTTCTGCCCGTGTCTGTAGCCACAAACAATGTAACACGCAGATGTCATGTTTTTAATCTTTACAGAAAGGTAACACGCGACGTAGGTACGATTGGGCCGTTTGCTGGTGTTCACTCTGTATGGGGAGCTCTCTCGGGCCCAGGCTCAGACGCAGGGATCACTGGCGCGGACAACGACCGACGCCCCCGCCTAAGAGCGCCCCCGGTGCACCTGTCCCTCTGCCAGCTGGCCGGCACGTTGATGGTGTCCACGCATTTGCTGTCCCCAGCCCTGCTGTGGGTGCGTCCCCGCACACCTGCACAGGTACGGCAGCAAGAGCCACCGTGGAGCGCCGGCACTCCCGGGGGTGGGGGGCCATCAGCCTCAGGGGTGCACAGACACCCCGCCTCACCCCTGCCCCTCGCGCAGCCCCGAGGCTGCACCCCCAGACCCTCCCCGCACTTCTGTCCCATTTGTGCCGATCAGTTACGCTACTTGTGACCTGTCTAGGGTTATCCCATTATTTTCGTACGAACGACACCCAACGGTTCTCATGTGTTTTGGGGACCCTTGAGTTTCCTCTTTTTGGACTTGCATATTTGTATCGTTTGCACCCTTTATTACTTTTTTTTCCTTTTTCTTTGATTTGCAGGCGTTGTCTGCATACTCTTGATAAAAATCTTTGTTGATTTTATTGGATAGAAAATCTTCTCCTGCTTTATTATTTATGTGGTTTTGCTGAATAAAGTTTTAAATTTTGATGCAATAAAATACATTATTTATTTCCTTTAGATTTTGTGCTTTTGTGTCTCATTTAAGAAATTGGAATATGAAGAAGAATAAGAAAGCGCATTTTCTTCTAAGATTTTGAAGTTTTGGTTTTAACATTTAGATGTGTCTTCCATCTGGAATTCACTTTTGTGCGTGGCTTGCAAGAGCATAAAATTTCATCTCCCCGTATGGCTAGCCAGTTGTCCTGTGTCGTTTACTGGATAGCCCTCCCCTCTCTCACTTACGGCAGAGTGACGTCTTCGTCATAAGCCGAGCAGGGGCACAAGTTTGCAGATTTTCACGGACCCCCTCTCCCACCCCATGGTCGTAGTTATTCACGCCTGCACCCCGGGCTTGAAGGTCGTTAACCCTTTATGGAATATTTACATCTTTGAAATGGGCAGGTATAATCTGGCCACGAGTGTCTTCATTCTGTTTCTTTGTTTGACTTTCTCTTTCCATAAACAAAAGGCTTTCCTAACCCCTCGAGGTCACATGCTCCCGTGGCACCCGCCGGTCTGTCCGCAAAACGGCTTCACAGAACGATCTCCCGTCCGCGTCCTGGGGGGTGCACATTTGGGGGGGGGCACTGAGTCCTTGAGTTGCTGACCCTCATGTTTTGGGAGCCCGGCAAGAGGCTCAGCGCGTGTGACCTGTGCGACAGCAAAGCAGAGGGACCGACAGGCTGGCGCGTCCACTCCCGCCGTGTGCCATCGGGTCTGCCAAGGAGTGGAGCTAAGAGAGGGACCCTCACGCACAACAACGCTAATACCAACAACGAAACAACGCCAAGAGCCGCTGCCCCCAAAACATGCACCTTCAAGCCTGACAAGGTCCGAATGCTCAAACTGTGTGAACTCAGTCCTCACGGCCACCCTCCGAGGCAGCTGCTGGGTCCCCCTGCTGAGAGGAGGAAATGGCTCGCCCGGTGGCACCTGGGCCAGAGCAGCCACTGAACCGGCTGCCTCGTCAAAACCCTCGTGTATTTGGCGCCTGTGCACACGCGTGTGTATCCATGAATATCTGTAAATGTGAACACGTATGTTTGCCTCGTGCACATGTATTTGCACACATATTTATTAGAAAAGTAACACTTGAGCATGGTTGATACATCAAATAATTCCAAAGGTCATGCACGGAAAGCCCAGCTGGTTTCCACCTGACTTGCCCTCGCCCCTGCGTAGACATTGTAGCTGCTCTGGGCCGTGTGGGTCTCTCTGTGTAGACATTGTAGCTGCTCTGGGCCGTGTGGGTCTCTCTGTGTAGACATTGTAGCTGCTCTGGGCCCTGTGGGTCTCTCTGTACTTGTACAAGTTCGTTCGTAGGTACGACACCCGTTTTAAAAACACTGATAAGAGCCTTATGTATACCCCGTGTGTTGCGTCTTGCTTTTCTCATTTAGCTACATGTTTGGGAGTTATTCTAATACATTCTGTTTTAAACAGCTCCACGGTAGTCCGTAAATTATTAACTCATTCCCATAATGAGAAGTCCTCAGATTGGTTCCAAGCATTCATGATTATTAGTAACAAATGGAAATGTTCATAATATGTCTTTGCTCTCGTGTGTGTTTATGCAGGGTGGTGTTTTAAATGAGGTGACAAATACGCATTCTCAGATCTGAGAGTCACTCTACAATAGGCTCCTGAGGGATGAGGGACGGCGAAAGTCGCACGGCTGTGCCACTAGGAGGGCGTTGGGAAGGCTTGTCCCGCGCGCCCCCGTCATCCAGTCAACCCCTGGCGATTCCAAGGCTCGTACGGGCCACCCTCTCGGGAGAATGCTGTGTCATTGACCTGGAAGTGAGCTTTTCTTAACTTCCAGCACTTTGAACACTTTGTCGTTTGTTTATTGGCTACTTGTGTATCTGTTGTGCAAATGACCTTCTTGTGTCTGTCACTCATTTGGGGGTGGGGAGTTATTTTTAAAATTTAAAGAAATGTTTAATTATGTTTATTTATTCATTTTTGAGAGAGAGAGAGAGAGAGAGAGAGAGAGAATCCCAAGCAGGCTCCGTGCTGTCAGCACAGGGCACAACGTGAGGCTTGAACTCAGGAATCCGTGAGATCATGACCTGACCCTAAACCAAGAGTCAGATGCTTAACTGAGCCACCCAGGCATCCCCAAAATATTTTATACAGTTTTATCAACTAAATATTTTGAATCCTTAACAATCTCTATTTTATCATTTTCTGACTTAGTATGTAACTAATTTTCAAATATTTCATCATTTCTGGTTCCTGGAAAGAATCACACAGCGTATTTTGCTTTTTTATGAACTGTTTGTTGTACTTGTTAATTAATATATGATGTAGCGTTTTTGCATCTTTATTCACAAACTAGATACATTTCGAGGTCTGTGCGAACACACACTTGTACTTGGTTACAAACCCAAAAGAGAAGAAACGTTTCCAGAATTTTAAATAACTTCTACAGTATTTATTCTCTGAAGGTTTGATGAATTCAGTAAAGACCTTTCGTGGCAAGAGTGATTTAAAGGGAAATAGCTACTGGGCAACTTTCTCAGCTTTGTATACAGCAACTGGTTGGTTTAGATTTGTAATCTTCTCTACAGGTGATTTGTGGACTCTCAAAAGATAGACGATGGATGGGTAGATAGATGAGAGACATAGATAGATAGATAATAGATGATAGATGGATAGATAGATGATAGATAAATGATAGGCAGATTACAGTAATTGATGAATAGATAGCCGGATGGATAGATAGATAGATAGATGATAGATAAATGATAGGCAGATTACAGATAATTGATGAATAGATAGCCGGATGGATAGATAGATAGATAGATAGATGATAGATAAATGATAGGCAGATTACAGATAATTGATGAATAGATAGCCGGATGGATAGATAGATAGATAGATGATAGATAAATGATAGGCAGATTACAGTAATTGATGAATAGATAGCCGGATGGATAGATAGATAGATAGATAGATAGATAGATGATAGATAAATGATAGGCAGATTACAGTAATTGATGAATAGATAGCCGGATGGATAGATAGATAGATAGATAGATGATAGATAAATGATAGGCAGATTACAGTAATTGATGAATAGATAGCCGGATGGATAGATAGATAGATAGATAGATGATAGATAAATGATAGGCAGATTACAGATAATTGATGAATAGATAGCCGGATGGATAGATAGATAGATAGATAGATGATAGATAAATGATAGGCAGATTACAGTAATTGATGAATAGATAGCCGGATGGATAGATAGATAGATAGATAGATGATAGATAAATGATAGGCAGATTACAGTAATTGATGAATAGATAGCCGGATGGATAGATAGATAGATAGATAGATGATAGATAAATGATAGGCAGATTACAGTAATTGATGAATAGATAGCCGGATGGATAGATAGATAGATAGATAGATGATAGATAAATGATAGGCAGATTACAGTAATTGATGAATAGATAGCCGGATGGATAGATAGATAGATAGATAGATGATAGATAAATGATAGGCAGATTACAGTAATTGATGAATAGATAGCCGGATGGATAGATAGATAGATAGATAGATGATAGATAAATGATAGGCAGATTACAGTAATTGATGAATAGATAGCCGGATGGATAGATAGATAGATAGATAGATGATAGATAAATGATAGGCAGATTACAGTAATTGATGAATAGATAGCCGGATGGATAGATAGATAGATAGATAGATGATAGATAAATGATAGGCAGATTACAGTAATTGATGAATAGATAGCCGGATGGATAGATAGATAGATAGATAGATGATAGATAAATGATAGGCAGATTACAGATAATTGATGAATAGATAGCCGGATGGATAGATAGATAGATAGATGATAGATAAATGATAGGCAGATTACAGTAATTGATGAATAGATAGCCGGATGGATAGATAGATAGATAGATAGATGATAGATAAATGATAGGCAGATTACAGTAATTGATGAATAGATAGCCGGATGGATAGATAGATAGATAGATAGATGATAGATAAATGATAGGCAGATTACAGTAATTGATGAATAGATAGCCGGATGGATAGATAGATAGATAGATAGATGATAGATAAATGATAGGCAGATTACAGTAATTGATGAATAGATAGCCGGATGGATAGATAGATAGATAGATGATAGATAAATGATAGGCAGATTACAGTAATTGATGAATAGATAGCCGGATGGATAGATAGATAGATAGATAGATGATAGATAAATGATAGGCAGATTACAGTAATTGATGAATAGATAGCCGGATGGATAGATAGATAGATAGATGATAGATAAATGATAGGCAGATTACAGTAATTGATGAATAGATAGCCGGATGGATAGATAGATAGATAGATGATAGATAAATGATAGGCAGATTACAGATAATTGATGAATAGATAGCCGGATGGATAGATAGATAGATAGATGATAGATAAATGATAGGCAGATTACAGTAATTGATGAATAGATAGCCGGATGGATAGATAGATAGATAGATAGATGATAGATAAATGATAGGCAGATTACAGTAATTGATGAATAGATAGCCGGATGGATAGATAGATGGATAGATAGATGATAGATAAATGATAGGCAGATTACAGTAATTGATGAATAGATAGCCGGATGGATAGATAGAGCTATAGACAGGTCTAGATCCATAGATAGTTTCTTGAGTAACCACGTTAATTCTAGCTTTTCAAATTATTTGTATAAAGAAAATATGCATGTAATCTGCCTCCATTTTTGGTTATCTCCCACGTGAATTTCTCATTTTGTGTGTTGTGTTTGTTTTTATATTTAAGTTTGGTATTTTATGTTTTACAAGGTTTTGGTAAAGAAGCTTCTGTGGTCATCATTTACCGTTTATATATTCTTTTCTTTAATGCATCATCAGTTTCTATGTTACCTTTATAAAATCCTTCTGCTTTTCATACATTTATTTTCCTATTTTTAGTTGAGTGGTTAATTTATTTAATCATTTTTTTTAATTCGGAATTGTAAATATTCACGATGGATGATTTTGCCCTGGGTGTGGTGTTAATCCTGATCGTACGGTTTGAGTTGCATGCATTTCATTTTTATTTTCCTCCAGGTTTTCTGCAGGTTTGGGGGCCGTCCTGAGAACACCGGGAGCTTTGCCTTGCGTCCAAGTACATGGTCACGTTCTGTAAATAACTCATGGGGTCGGTAAGAGGCTCTGTCCTCCGTTTCCAGAGCAGAGATGGTGCAGACTTGTGCGTCCTCCTCGTCGGGTACCACACTCCCCGAAGTCCCACACTGGGTCCACCTGACCTCATGGGACGACAAAGATCCTCAGTGGCGCAGACACCCTCCCTCCACGCACTCTGGAGCCACTCCGTGACCACAGGGTCACGAGGCTGCTGTGTGGAGAACCACAGGAAGCCCGGCGGGGTGCAGCCGCCCACATGGGGGCCACGCAGGGGCTCGCCTGTAACTGCCTGTGTCCCCCGCATCCCCACTTCCTGGACTCGCCTCCCACACTCGCCTCACGCAAAACCCTGTTCCTGGCCCTGCGTCCAGGGACCCAAATCAGGACACTTCAACCTCTAGGTTTTGCCTTCTGTTGGTTGCAAACACCGATGTTCGTGGGGCTGGAGTGTTCCTGGGACTGTATTCCTGACCGCGGTCACATGGCGCTCCCTGCCCTCGCCGCGGCTCCTGGCGTTGACCACAGCCCTGTGCGTTGCTGCCTTTCCTGCTCCGGCCCCTCCTGTCCTTACGTCCGTCGCGATGCGCTGGGCACTGTCTGTACCGTGAGAATCTTCTCAGAAGGGGATTTATGTCATCTGCACTTGCGGCTGAGGCATACGCGTTGGATTATAGTTCTCCTGGCGTCTTGGTTATGTTTCCATTTTTATTGGTTTTCTGTCTTTTCCTTCTTGGTCTGCAGTTTCTGTGTCTGTGTGTGTGCGTTCCTTCCGATAATCTGGAAAGTTAATGCGTCTGCTCAGTCTTTCCTGGTAGTTGCCTTTATAAATTTTAATAACATCACAACATCATTTCTAACTTTATTAACTTTAGATTGTCTGCTAACACCCCTATGGAAAGGGAGGAGATTAATTCACTTACGTATTTCCCAGATATCACCACTGCCTTCTGATATCTCTACTATTCATTTGTTTAGGGCTTCAAACGGTTACCTTCACACCTGTTAAAATCTAATATTTGGTTTATGATCTTTGAGGACTATTTTCAAGTGCTTATGAAGTAAATCAGGGCACTTACCTTGCTGTCACCCACTTGACCTGTGTGTGTGTGTGTCAAAGTTTATTCATTTTTTATTTATTTTTTGGGAGAGTGCAGGTGGGGGAGGGGCAGAGAGAGGGGGACAGAGGATCTGAAGCGGGCTCTGTGCTGACAGGCTGACGACCGCGAGTCCCATGTGGGGCTCCAACTCCTGAGCTGGGAGGTCATGACCTGAGCCAAAGTCCGGCGCTCAACCAGCTGAGCCACCCAGGCGCCCCCCTCGAAGTTTAAACACATATACACGGTGTAAGTTTGCGTATATGTGTGTCTCACAAACAAATGTCCGTGCATGTCTTTGGATTTACTTTCACACTTCGTTGGGTTTCTTGGTCCGCAGCAGCTCTGTCCGAGCTTCTGCGTCTGGGGCTCCGGGCGGAAGCGTCGTGGGAAGCTCCCCCGATCGGTGTTTATGGGTTGTCTCCCCAGCCTTCGGCGCCCGTCGCCTTCCCTTCCAAGTCCTCCACTGGTTTTCAAAAATAAGCTTTATTGAGGTAGATCACCACCAGACACTTCAGCCTGTTCAGGCAGAATCTAAGTGGTGTTTACTCTTCTCCCGGATTTCCGCGACAGTCGCCACGGCTTTAATTTCAGAACATTTTCCTCTTCCCCCTAAGAAACCCCAGGCCCATCAGCACTCACTTTGCGGCCCCTGCCAACCACCTACCCGCTCTCTGCTTCCATGAATCTGTCTATTCTGAGCGTTTAATGTCAGTGGAATCATGAAATCTGTGGTCTTTTGCATCTGGCTGCTTTCACTCGGAAGCATGTTTTCAAGGTTCGTCCAGGATGCAGAAGTGGTCACTGTTATAGCTCCTATGGCCACATAATCGTCCCCTGTGTGGATGCACCACGTTTTATTTACCCATTCGTTAGGTGATAGCCACGGGGGTTGTATCCTTTCTGTGGCTGCTATAAATAACTCTGCTATGAACTTTCACGAACAAATTGTTGTGTGGCTGTGGGTATAGACCAAAGGTAGAATTACTGGGCTATGTTTTGTGTGCTTGCAAACTGTTTTCCAAAGTGGCTGTACTACTGTATTCCCATCTCAGCGTATGGCGTTTCGAATTTCTCTTCCTTCTCGTCAATGCTAGCTACTTTTTATTTTTTTATTTTTTATTAAAAAAAATTTTTAACATTTATTCATCTTTGAGAGACAGAGAGAGAGAGACAGAGCATGAGCGGAGAAGGGGTAGAGAGAGGGAGACACAGAATCCAAAGCAGGCTCTGGACCCAGAGCTGTCAGCACAGAGCCCAACACAGGGCTCAAACTCACAAACTGCGAGATCGTGACCTGAGCCGAAGTCAGGCGCTCAACCAACCGAGCCACCCAGGTGCCCCAATGCTAGCTACTTTTTTTAAAAAAAAATACAGCTTATTGTCAAATTGGCTTCCATGCAACACCCAGTGCTCATCCCAACAGGTGCCCTCCTCTATGCCCATCACCCACTTTCCCCTCTCCCCCACCCCCTCATCAACCCTAAGTTTGTTCTCTGTATTTAAGAGTCTCATGGTTTGCCTCCCTCCCTCTCTGTTTGTAATCCTCCCTCTGCCAAGAAATGGGCAGACAACATGAGTAGACACTTTTCCAAAGACATCCAGATGGCCAACAGACACATCATCACTCATCATCAGGGAAATAGAAATCGAAACCGCACTGAGATACCACCTCATGCCGGTCAGAGTGGCTAGCTACTATCTTTTTATTGCAATCACCTTCCTGGGTCTAAACTTCTACCTAATTATATTTGATTTGCATTTCCCTAATGGTGAATGATTTTGAGCATCTTTTCATGTGCTTACTGGACATTCGTGTATCTTCTCCAGAGGAAGGCTGATTCAGGTTCATGCTTACTTGGGTTCCTGTCTCATCATTGAGTTGTAAGTGCTCTTTGCATATTCTTGTTGAAGGGTCACTTTGCTTAATAGAGAATTCTTGGTTAACGGTTTTCCCTCAGCCCTTTGAACACAGCCTCTCGCTGCCTTCTGGCCCTTGTGGTTTCTCCGGAGAAGTCAACTCTTTGGAGAATTTCTTACCCAAGATGAGTCATGTTTTCTCCTGTTGATTTCAGGATTCTCTCTTTGCCTCTCGGTCATTTGACCATTGTGTACCCAAATGTACATCTCTTTGATTTTGTCCTACTCAGGGTTCTCCGAGCTTTTGGTCATGTCCGTTAATATTTTAATTTAAATCTGAAATGTTCTTCATCATTATTATTGCAGATTTTTTATGCCCTTTTTTTCTCTGCTAGTTTTTGGGGATCTTCACCATGCTGTTAAGTTTGATATTTTCCTATAGGTCTCTGAGGTTCTGTTTATTTTTCTTGATCTCTTTTATTTCCTGTTCCTTGGATTAGGTAATAAATAGTGACAAATATTTAAGTTCTGATTACCCTCCCTGACATCTCACTAGTACATTTTTCATTTGAGTTATTACATTAGTCCACTTGTGGATCTTACTCATTTCTTTAAAACTAATTTCTTTCCCTTTGTAGGTATTCTCTATTTGGTGAGATGTCATTCTCATAGTTTCCTCTCATTGCTTACACATGATTTCCTTTAGTTCTATGAAGAAGTTTGAACTACTGTATTTAAAGTCTTTGTCTAGTAAGTCTGAAATCTGGGTTCCTCTGGGACAGTTTCTATTTACTAATGTTTTTTCTTCTTGTGTATGAGTCATACTTGCCTGTTTCCTTGAAAGTCTCAGATTTTGGCTGAAAGATGAGCATCTTAAGTCATAGGACTTGATAGCTCTGGAAATCAGATTTCATAATCAGGTTTATTGTTATCGTTTGTTGTTTTCTCGGTGCTTTTTGTTTAGTGATTATCTGTTGTAATTCTGTAAAGTTTTGGCTCCCCGTTGCATGTGGCCACTCGAGCCTCTGCTGGGTTAGTTTCCTGGACACCTGGTCCACTACTGGTGGGCAGGAGTGTCCTTCAAGGCCTTGAGCCAGTAGGTCACCCAGACGTGCTGAGGCTTCTGTGTCGGCCTTCAGTGCTCAGACATCTTCAGCTCTGCCTTATGCTTTGCTTCCCATGTGTCAGAGCCTCAAACTCCAGAGCAGACAGATGAGGACCTTCCCAGGATTTTCCTGGACATGTGTGGAAACCTGACCACGTGCATATCTCTATCCAACCACAGTAACACACTGGAGCTTTTCAAAGACCCCTATAGTCACCTCGTCCTCCAGATCTTATTTTCAGGTGTTTTGGTCATCGTCTGTCTTGCCTAAAACCTCACTGCCATCCCAGGCAGCTGCATCGTTAGGTCATTTCCACAGATTGCGTTCAGCCGACGCCCTGAGTCTGGTCCTACATGAAAAGCCCTGTGAGTGGGGCCCCTCCAGGGAACCTAGGGACGAGCCAAACGGTGACACTTCTCTGGGGACTGGACGTTGTGAGGAACCTCCATCCTGGTCGGCCTCCTCCGGTGGCTGCTGGTGTTAAAGGCACCTCAGGGCTGGGGGTGGGGTGGGGGTGGGGTGGGACAGGGCAAGTGAAGATACCAGAAATCTCCTTGTTCTTACCAGGATCCACCCACATTTTCCCTGAACGAACACGTTGTGGGTTACCGTAAGCCTTTTGTTAATACGTGTATTAACAGGGTCCCCTGGGTGGCTCAGTCGGTTGGGCATCCAACTCTTGATCTCAGCTCACGTCATGACTTCGCGATTCATGGGTTCGAGCCCCGCGTCGGGCTCTGTGCTGACAGCTAGGAGCCTGGAGCCTGCTTCGGATTCCGTGTCTCCCTCTCTCTCTGCCCCTCCCCTGCTCGTGCTCTGTCTGTCTCAAAAATAAATATTAAAAATTAAAAAAGAAAAAAAAATCTATATATAAACAAAGTTAATGTAAGTTCATTTTGACAATTCCTGCCAGGCTCTCCATTGCTTTGATGAAGGAGCAGATCTGGGGGGTTTACTCTGCCCTTGTGGATGTCCCTCCCCGTTGATTTTAGGGGTGGCATCTACCCACCCAGGGTCCCTGCTTTTGATTGGAAACTGACCCCACCTCCAGCCTCAGCGAGGCTCTGGCTGGACCCAGCTGCTGGCTACGCCCATCCTCCCGGGAAGAGTGAGTGTGGCACCCGTGGTCTGGGGCCGGGCGTCAGCTGGCAGGTGTGAGGTGCGTCCTGGAGGTCAGCGGAGCCTTTCCGGAAGGAATCGCGGCTGGATTCGGTGCAGCCATAGTTGTGTGTCTGCACACACCCGTCCTCAGTAGATGCTTCACGGTGACGGAGCCCACGTGGCCACCGGGTCCCCCGCCCCCACACAGACTGCACATCCGCCCTGTTTTAGCCCATTTTCTGGGGTTTGGAACACAGCACAGGGGCGTCTTCTCAGCACACACACTGCCCCGAACCGGCCGTCTGCTCACTGGTTGGGCTCCTCTGTCGGCTTTTGGGGAAATCGGCAGCTTTCCTGGGATCTGTAACATTTTATAGCTGTTTCTAGCGCCCTACATTTTGCCCAAATATCGTGCGTGGGACACTCGCTTCATAATCCACGGTTTACGGCTGGTTATTTCTGGTGTCGCTAAAGATAGGTTTCTTTCCGTTATGTTAGATTCCTTTTGCTGTTTGTGTTTGGCTTTCATTGGAAATTGAATAGAAAATCTGAGCCCCATTGTGTCCCAGCACGAGGGCCTCAGTCAGCCCTTACAAAGATGGGGAGGCAGTTTCCCAAGACACAAGCGCTGCTGTTTGGGGTCAGGGAGCCGCGTTCCATGTTCTGAGCCGCACGGACTCACCCGACTCTTGCAGACACAGTGTCCTCTGTATTTTCTGTGCCGGTTTCCAAATTCAAGAAAGTCGAGATAAAAACAGACTTTCGGGTTCCAGCAAGAAAACAAAATAGAGCCACCGCACAGTGCTCGGCACGTGGGGCCACCTTGACGAAGTGACTTGTCTTCAAAAATGCAAAATAAAAGCAATGAGGCGCGATACAAGGTCATCACAAAACGATACACAGGAGTGTGGCCCCCCGGAGAGCCGGCGGGAGGGGAGCCAGCGGTCAGCGGCCCAAAGCTGTCCCCGAACCCCGTGAGGCGGGGGCCCGGGGCCGGGCCTGGGTGGGGGTCCCGACATCAGCCCATCCGCTCTCGGAGGGACCGCCCTGGTGGGCGTTCTCTGGGCCCAGCCTCCCCCTCAACAGCCCCCCGCCGACCATCTGCTGTGTCCAGCACCCCATGGTGGACTCAGCCCGGGGGGCTGAGTGCGAGTTGGGTTGTTTGGGGGCTCAGGCTTGTTTCCACATCCAATGGTCAAGGGGTGCCTGATAGGAGCTGTGGTTTCTTGGCCGTGGATGCCCCTCGGAAGCCGAGGTCTTTGTCAGGCTGGCTCCCAGATCACCGGCGGCCGCCCAGGGACCACGGGAACAGGGACAGATGCACCCTTGTCCTCGGCCACCAGGAAAGAGGACGTTCTGCCCCCTCCCCCACCAGAGCCTCAGGAGGTGCGAGCCTGACTGATGCCTCAGCTTTAGTCCCGTTACCCTGAGCCTAGAACCCCCTCCTCAGAGCCCTGAGAGTCTCTGTTGTTCTAAAGCCACCAAGTCTGGGGTAATTTGTCACAGGGCTCCCCAGACACCAGTAGCATCAATAAGGTGTCCTGAACATGGCTCTCAGTCCCTCCAGCCCTCAGCATTCTCCCCCCTCCGTCCTCTCCCTGCCCCCTCCTCCCTGCTCCCTCCTCTCTGCTCCCCCCTCCCTCCTTCCCCTTCTCCCGCCTCCCTCCTCCCTCCGCCCTCTCCCTTCCTCCCTGCCCCATCCTCCCTCCTCCCTCCCAGTTCCCTCCTCCCTCCTCCTTGCCCCTTCTTCCCTCTTCCCTCCTCCCCCTCCCTTCTCTCCCTGCCCCCTCCTCCCTGCTCCCCCTCCCTCCTTCCCTCCTCTATCTCCCTCCTCCCTCTCCCTCCTCCCTACCCCATCCTCCCTCCTCCCTCCTCCCTGCCCCTTCTTCCCTCTTCCCTCCTCCCCCTCCCTCCTCTCCCTGCCCCCTCCTCCCTGCTCTCCCCTCCCTCCTTCCCTCCTCCCTGCCCCCTCCTCCCTCCTCCCTGCCTTCTCTGCTGTTTCCATTCTTTACTGTATCTGCCACCAACCACCTCATCGAGGTCACAGTGTTTGCCTTGTTGTTGATTTTCTCTGCGCAGCAGCCCAGGCTTCTAGGTGGTAATTTCCATCAGCAACGCGGGCCAGCAGTTGCGTCAAACTCCCACATTTCCAGGACTCACACAGGGAGTTTCTGGCTCCTGCAGGCTCGCTGAGGCCGGCACTGCCCGCCGTCCGTTCCAGCACCTTCCACGGCTCTGCTCCTTCCCCCGTGAGCAGCCTGTTGACAATATCACAAACACTTACAGCTCGCCCTTAAGTTGAGGACTTCGCTTCCAACTATTTCAGAACCGCATACATTTAGACAAACAGTAGAAATTAAACGCTGGCAGGGAATTTGCAGGTTATGGCCCAAGTTGGCAGGTGGGATGCTTCACGCATCCTTCCTCCCGCCTCAACGCAGGTGCTCAGGAGCAGGGACTGGGACCAGTCACATCACACCTCTGAGCGGCATTTTCTGTTAGCGACCGGGATCGATCCCTGCGCAGCCTGTCCCAGAGTGGTGATGGGTTCTGGCCGCCAGGACAGACAGGACGCCCGCGGGGGCTAAGAACGCAGCCCCCGCGTGAGGAAGGAAGTGCCAGGGGACAGGTGCAGGGACGGAGCTGGCTGTTCCGCACAGAAGGCCTGGCCTGGCCGCTCAGCCCTGGACCCCAGAAGCCCAGCCAAAGGGCCACCTGGTCCTGCAAGAGCCCAGGGCCCGGCTGGAGCTGGCTGGTCCATGTTTCCGCTGGGTAGGCGCTCGCAAGCCCCCAGGCCAGGCTGGCCAGGCTGGGTGACCCCGAGGCCGGGGCGTGGAGGGGCCTCAGCAACCAGCCTGCGGCTCTGATTCAGATTCAGGGGAGAAGGCAGAATGGTGATCAATTTTCCCCAAAATGTAAATTGTATTAAAAAAAATCCATACCCTTAGGAGGGCTTCATAATAAGGCCATAAATCACTCCGGGAAGCAGCACTCTGACGTTTGTGGGGACAAATGTCTTATTTGTGGGAGAGGGAGGAAGGTGGTGGGAGGGCGCCCCCTTGCTGGGTCCACGGCCTCCCTGGACACCCTGGGACTCCGGAGCCCAGGCCATCTCCCCGGGGCCATTCACTCATTCACTCATTCATTCATTCACCACAGGCGCTGCTATGGATCGGGCAAGACCCCATCGGCGGGGCCTGGACGCTGATGAGACAAACACAGAGATGGCCCGTGGCCTCCTGCTGAAAGCCCAGGGAAGTGCGGTACCAGGGGACGAGAGCTTGTCGCCGCCTGGTCGAGGCCGGGTGTTAGCTGTAGGCAGTGGCAGACGGCCTGTCCGCCCCCCAGGACTTCGCTGACCGCCAGGAAGTCTTGCAGAAAGCAGAGAGCCACGGCCAGCCTGTGTCAGGCGGGGTCCCCAGCACCGGGGAGTGGAGCACAGCCTGTGGAAGTGAAGTCAAGGAAGCCTGCCTGGAGGAGGTGGTGGCTTGGCTTAACTGGGGATGAGTTCCTCCAGGTAGGGGTCGAGGAAAGCACTGAGGCAGCCGGGCCCGTGGAGACCAGAGAGGGGCGTGTGTGGGGCAGAGCCCCGGCCTCGTCCGAGGAGGCCACCGAGGTTGGTGAGTTCCCCAGGCTTCCTTGGAGAAGTAGGATCTGTTCGTCCGACAAATCACACAGGAAGCCGGCACCCAACACTGAACAGAGAGGAGCCGTTGGGGGTCAAGCTGCCTCCCCAGGCTTGGCTTCAGGTGCCCTGAACCCCAGGGCTTTGGGCAACGGGAGTCCCCGGGCCTAAGGGTTGGGGGCAGGGGTGACGGGGGCCCGGAGTGTCGTCCTGCGGCTGGGGCGTGTTCTAGAGGTCTCCGTGCCCTGCTCCTGCCTGGGAGCGAGGGACCAGCACCCCCTCCGTTCTGTCTCCCACATCCAGAACAGCCTGGGCGCGGTGGGTGGGGGGTCTGGTCACATGCCAGTGCTGGCCACAGGGCAGGCTCCAGCTCAACCAGCCGTGACCCCTACAAACTCACCCCCACAGGTGCCCCGGGGGGTACGGTCAGGTGTCTGCTTACATGTCCCCAGAGGCAGGAGCCATACTGGGTGCTCACGGCACCTGGGGCTCCCATCACACGAGCTCTTGGGGCTGTCCCTTTGCACCCCCAGGCGGAGCCTGGATAAGAATTGTTCTTCCTGTACAGATGGGTAAACTGAGGCCCCGCAGGCTAAGGGGCTTGTCCAAGGGCACAGGGTGAGCAGATGGCCAAGGTGAGGCTCGTACCTGCTGTTACCCTTCCCCCGGCTCAGGGCGCGTGGCCGGGGTCCCCTGGAGGGTCCGGTCCTGAGGCCCCCAGGCGGAAGGGCAGCAAGTAATTCCAGTTTGCTGTTTTGTGACACTAAGATTAGACTCCAAATGGGAGATCCTCACTGAGGCTTTTCCAGGGACGTCGGGAAATCGCTCGTGCTCATAAGGATAACCCCCCCACCTGGAACAGTAACCCCCACCTGGAACAGCACGTGCTCGTAAGGACGGCCCCCCACCTGGCCGGCACTTTGTGGTTTGTGGGGTGTCTGACTGCCCAGGAAGGCGAGGTTCCCTGGTGGCTGACGGAGCAGAGGTCATACAAGAAAGCTGACAACTGGGCCAGGCAAGCCGCCTGAGGTCTCTGCAAGTGAGGTCTGAAGGTGCTCGACACCACGGGGGACTTTTTTCCCCTCGCGGCACCAGGAGACCATGGGAAGCAGGTGCCTCGGGGGAAACCACAGCGGGCCCGGGGCCCCGACACAGCCTTGCTCACAGCGAGGCCGGCAGGCGATGCAGGGCCTCCCTGGGTGTCCATCTCGGGCCCAGGGGTGTCCCGGGCAGGGGGCCCCACCCTCCAGCCTGTGGGATCCGTCTGGTGTCTACACTCTCCTCACACGAAGACCGGGGCCTACAGCCGCCCCTCTGTCCTGCTCCGTCCTTGTCCCGCGTGCACACAGTCCGAATGATCCAGACTTTGGGTGGCGTCCCCTCCCCAGGGGCCCGGGCAGTGGGCACCGGAGGCGAGAAAGGAGTTGAAGGTGCTGAGGGCAGGCCTGCCTGCCGAGCTCTGCCGAGGGGACATGGCGGGTGGAGGCCTGGCCGGTACTCCTGCGAGGCGGGCATCACCTGCCGGGGGACCGGGCGCTCACGGGTGTCGTGGGTCGAACAGTGCCCTTGGGCTGTGGGTCTCTCTGTGTCTCTCAAGTGTCCCCAGGAGGGTGACTTATTTACCAAGGCCACAGCCTAATTTCCATCTGTCGTGTCGTGTTCCACTTTGGAAAGAGAGGAAGCTCTAAATGAGGCCTGCGGAAACTGGGTTGGAATCCTTCCTGATGAATTTTCCCTGCCCGGGTCACCTGCCCCTCCCCCGAGCACTCTGGGCCAGGCTGGAGCCACGTGGAGCAGAGCAGCGGTGTGAGGGGGGAAGAGGGGGGGACTCCCAGAGACAGAGAGGAGACCCTGCAGGGGGAAGGAGGGACTGGAGGCAGCACGATCAGGGCAGAGTTGGGGCAAGAGGACAGGTGGCAGGAGGCGGCTGGGACTGGTGGTCAGACAGCAGGAACGATGGGCCAGGCTTGGACAGGCCCGTCCGGGCTGCTGGGCCTCAGACCCCTGTCCCCGGTGCCCTCCGTGACCCCAGCCTCGTCTCCGGGCCTTCGAGACCGGGGGTGGGTTGAAACTCGGCCTCCTGCTCATGCTCCTTCTGTCTGAGTTCAGGGGCCAAGCCAGGCCTGGCTGCGGACGGGATGCCCGCGGCCCCGAAGTGCCCTGGCCGTGCAGGACTGACGAGGGGCCCCACACCCTCGGCCACCGCCGTGGGTGCCCTTCCCCTCTGTGCTCACCGAGACCCCACTGCTGGGCTTTCAGAGGGGCTCTGGGCCCACGGCAGGGGCAGGCACGGCCCTGTCTGACGACCTGAGGCTCCAGCACGGCCAGTGTGGGCGGGATCTTTGTTCAGGTTTGGGAAGAACGAGGACTGTGGCTCAGTCCGGCTAGAGGGGCGGGGGCGCCCGTGAAGTTCTGACCCCCACTTCCATCCCTGTGCCCCCATCTCTGAGGAGCCGGCCCGTCACCGCACGGTGCAGGGTCCTCCTCCTGTGCTCTGCCCTCTCCCGGGCCCCCTCCTCAGACCTGGACGGCAGCCGGCCCCTCTGCCCAGAGCCATGGGCACCTGAGGAAGAGGTCCGTCCTGGCCCAGGAGCAGCGGTTAGCCCTGGTCAGTACTTGGGACTGGACAGAGGAGCGCGTGAGTCATAGTCACACAACGAGGACTGGTGAGGTGACGCCCAGACATCCCTGTTTAGTGATAAGAAGGTTCTAGTCTTGCCAGACTCGGAGCCGGGCATCGACACCCCACCTCTGGTTTTTCTCGTGGGCCAAATGAGATACGATTTGGAAGCTTCTGGTAAGGCCACTGTCTCCAGAGCATGTCCTTGTATGTGGTCACTTGTGCCTGAGATCACCGTTCGGAGACAATTTGCCCTAAAAAGGCAGCTGTTTCTGGGACCGGCATTACCGAGAGCGGCGTGAGCAGGAGAGAACTCTCTGGTGACAAAACAGTGAGTGGAGAGGCAGGGGCCCAGGGTCCGGCTGGCCAGGCCCCCGCGTGCGTCCACCAGGGCAGAAGGTGCCAGATATGGGACCTGGCTGCTCCCAGGCCGAGGGCCCGGCGTCTCGGGCATCACATCCGGATTCTCTGGGAGGAGGGAGGCGTCCCCGGAGCTCCCGGCTCGGCCCACGGGTCTCTGCTCCAGCCGGCACAGCGACCCATCCCCGCAGGCCTGCAGCCCAGAGGGCGTCCCTGTCCCCAGAACAGGCTGAGCCCCCGTGCTTAGCCGGGATGGCGTCCCCCGGAGCAGGGCGGCCCTGGTGCCCTCTGACTGGGGCCCTGTCTTCCAGGAACACAGAGCCACTCCGACGGAAGACCTTCGGGCACAGGCCAAGCACCTCCCAGGGTGGCCGACCAGAAGCAGGAGGTTGGCCTGGAGCGGACCCTCCCGCCCAGCCCCAGAAGGAAGCGGCCTGCCCACAGCCTGACCTGGGACCTCCGGCCTCCGGAAGCAGCAAAGACAGGCTTGCAGGGTGCGGGCGCCCTGGTGGCAGGGCCGGTGCGGGGCCCACTCCCTCCCCGAACCGCCCAACCCCTCCTCAGGCATCCCCTCACCCCCCGCCCCCCGGTGGCCATCCCCCTCCTCCCCGGCTCCTCACAGCCCCCGTGCCTTGAGTCTGGGGACATCGCCCACGTCATCAGAGGCCACCGAGGAATTCTGTTCAGATGCAAACCTCATTCTCTGCGTTCAGACTGGGGTCCCTCCTGGGCATCTGCTCGCTCCGTTTCCACCTCCCTCCTCCGGCCCTGTTTTTAAATAGAATCCGTAAGCAATCAGAGCGTGAGGCCATCAGCCCAACTTGGAAGCAAAGGGCCGGTGGGGACGGAGATGCACGGAGGCGGCCTCCCCCCAGAGCCGCCTCCCGCTGCTTCGCCGGCCCTGCTTCCCATCCCGGCCCCTTCTCAACGGCCGCGGTGTCCCCAGAGCCGCGAAACTGGGGCGAGGGAACTGCCGAGCGGCTGGCCGGGGGGCTGCCGGGCTCGGAGGGGACAGAGCCCACCTCCCGCTGCTGGGGCCCGAGCCGTCGAGGGGTCGGGTCCCCCAGGCGGGGAGCAAAGGCCCAGGGCCCCGCCGGGGTGGGGGTGGGGTGGTGGGGTGTGAGCTGGGAAAGGCAAAGTGCCCCGGCCGGTGGGCGGGGGCGGGCACCAGTTCAGCTCCTTCCCTGGATCCCGATGCACAACCAGCTCGGTGGCCGGTGGATCCAGGCTTGTGCCTGGCAGGCGTGCCTGCTCCTTAGGTGGGACGGCTTCTCCTGGAGTGGTGGCGGTACACAGGACCCGCACTTGCCCACGGGGCCCCCAGAGGCAGGTGCAGGTGGGGGACACGGAGGCACGTACCCAGGGCCCCTGAGCCCACACGCCCAGACGCCTCCCAAGTGAGGCAGCCCCGGCCCCCTCCCCCTCCAACCCGGCCTGTGTCTGGCCCTACAGTTTGGGCCGCGTGGCCGCCCCTCCCCGCCTGGACGAGACTTGGTCTCGTGGTGTCCCCTGCGGGAGCTCTCCAGGGGCCCCTGGTGTCACAGCCCCGAGTCTCCGCTGCACTCCCCGGGTGTGGATGTGTGAGCACAGGGCCGTGCAGAGAGTGGCATCCTCCCTCCCGTCCTGGAAACCTGCCCCTTCCCCGGGCAGCGCTGGCCTCGGACTCGCAGGCCTGGGCGGTGTCAGGAGGGCCCAGACGGGGTTGGAAGCTCCGCTCTGTCATCCTGAGATTCTGGGAGGTTTCACCTTCGAACGCGTGCCTAGCACGTGAGGTCGCGGGAGAGCGGAGCCTGAGCGTAAGCCCAGTGTTCGTGCCCACTGTCCCTTAAAGCTTCCCAGCCTCTCAGAGGGGACGTCCAGCAGGAGAAGAGGAAGAGACGGAGGGACACAGGACTTGCCCAGGGGCAACCCTGCGTCATAGATGATGTGGGCGGCCGACGTGTGGCTCTGACCCTTCCCTGCACTCTGGTTCTGTTCCACGTGAGGGCCCAGGGTCGGTGCTCCCGGTGGGCTCCCATCACTGGGCTCCCCCGCAGGGGGCCGGCTGGAGATGCCCGCAGGTGCCGCGGTGGTGAGCTTGTCCACAACTCCTCTGAGCGACTTCTAGAACCTTCTAGAACCGTCCCCTAGAGTCAGGTCACTGGGTGGCTAGTACGTTCCCGCTGACGACGTTGCCTTCCTCGCTGTGTTGGCCGAGGCTGGAAAACTTCAAGATCCCCGCGATACTGAGCTCCTGTCCCTGCAGCTTAGACGAGATAATGCATGAGAATGAGGAGTGGCATCGGGCGGATGTCTCCGGACCATCGATCCCAGGAGCCCAGTGACCTCCCCGCGCCGGGAAACTGAATAATGCTGAGCGACAGCTGACGCGTCCGTTGCCTCGGAGGGAGCCCACCTTGCTGAGGCAGGACCTTCGAGCCCCCAGCTGGGGCGGGAGAGCCAATTTAGAGCCCGTCAGTCAGCGTTTTGACAGGTCACTTTGTGCGTGCCGTTTTGATAATGAGGGATCGCTCTCAGATCCCGAGAGGGTGTTTCCCTGAAGAGAAACCTCGTGTCTCGTGAAATTAAGACGGGTTTGATGGGGACGCACAGCCAATGCTTAATCGGCTTTCTCTTAACCTTGTGTCACATCAGGGAGGTGATTCATCACCCGATTGTCATAACCTGCAGGACGCTGGCCGGCAGAGAAGAGCCAGTGGTTAGCTGTTGATATACAGTTTGTGGGGAAATCGGGAGGGTCCCCAGCCAAGGGCCTCGTGCCCGGGGACGAGACGCCCGGGAGCTCGAGCCCCTGGGCAGAGGGCCCTGGACCGCGGGGACCCGGCCGAGCTGTCAGCTCGTCTCCACCGTGGCGCGGAGGCCGGCACGCCGGGCCGAACGCTGGCTTTCCCAGGGAAGGCTGTGGCGGACCCTCCTGCCGGCCGCTGTCCTGGCCTGTGTGAGTGTTTGCTGGATGCGGGGGTGGGCGGGTGAGGCGAGAGGTGAACTCACAGCGTGCAGAAGGGTCACGTCGTCCCTGGGAGGACCGGGAGTCAGAAGCACAGAGGGGACTCTGAGGGCCTGCCGGTCACGGGCCACGGGACCAGGGCCGGGAGGCCGGGCCTGCTGTTCGTCTGTTTTTTCATCCCCGAAGCTTTGTTGTTACCGGCCCGGGGGCCTCGCTGGGGCCTCCAGGATCTCGAGGGAAAGGGAAAGAAAGAGTTTCCGTGGGAAACTGGTCTGACTCACGGGGCATAGGACGGAAATAGGGGAGCACAGCCAGGAGGCCTCTTAAATGCCTGCGGGCCACCCCTCTCCATCGGTCTCCACTCACCCCCCACGGCCCACGTGGGAGAGAGCAGGTCGTGTCCGTGTCCGGAGGCGGCCAGAACAACGCTCCTTTGACCACAGACGCTCACTGTCTCCTGGTTCTCGATAGAGGCTGGAGTCCAAGATGCGGGCACGGGCAGGGCTGGGTCCGCCTCAAGCCTCTCTCCCGGGCACGTGAGCCCATCCCTCTCCGTGTCCCCACCTGATTGTCCCCCTGTTTGCCTGTGCCCCTATCTCCTCTTCTTGTGAGCACGCCCGTGACACTGGGTCAGGACCGCCCAGGCCCTCTCTCACCTGGACACCTGCAAAGACCCCGCTTCCGAATAAGGTCGCGGTCACAGGTACTATGACTGTACCGGTGGGAACCTGTGGGCTGAGGACTTGGTCATCTCTTTGGGGGACAGCTTCAAACCCGAGGAAAGGCCGATGTTCCTCTGGGAGGCTCTCCCTCGGGGGCTTTTCCTGTCGTGGGCTTCTGCACGACAGACAAGTTTCCGGATTTCGAGGCCCGGGGGGTTCGGCACCTCGCCCATACTCCCGGTGGTTTGCACGTCCTATTCTGAGTGCCCGGCTTGGACAAATCGCGCATGAGGCGCCCGTGAGAAGCTGTGCGGTGCCAGCGGGGACAGGCGGAGGTCTCGGGGGCGCACGGGGGGCTCTGGGGCCTCGGGAGGTCTCTTTCCGGTAGGCGGCTCCCTTTGCTGCCGAGAGGCCCCAGGCCCCCGGCCGGCCGGTGATTCCAGACAGAGCCCTGGCCGCGCCGGACTTCACAGCCTCCTGCCCTTACTGCGTGAGCAGCTGCGGGGAGCACTCTCTCCTGACAGCTGACAGACTGTGGGCTTAGGGGCTGTCTGTGGTGGCTGGGGGTCCTCGGCAGATGTCGTGGGCCCAGGAGCGCTGAGGCAGAGCCTGAGGGTAGAGAGGGGAGGAGAGCACGCAGAGATGTCTCTGCCAGGATCCCGGGCCGATCCCGGGGTGCAGATCCCTGCTGGGGACGGGGGGGGCGGCCATCGCTGCCTGACCCTGCCCCTCTCCTGAGCCCGGCAATTGAGGACTGGGCCATCGCCTCCCCTGCACGCCCCCATCCCCCCTGAACCCAGCCCTGCCCCCTCACACCCCTGCTGAACCCAGCCCTGCCCCCCCGCCCCCCTCCTCCCCACCCCTCTCCTGAGCCCAGCCCTGTGAGGAGGGGGCTCCAGCCGGCCCCTCGCACGTGGGAAGCCGCGTGCGCCTGCCTCAGCGCTGGGACAATCACGGAGCGGTCTGTCCTCCCTAAAGAGTGCGTCTCCGGCCGTTTGTCACTGTGGCCATCAGGCCGCGATCCAAATCTGAACGTTAAATCACGGCCAATTGTCCCAGCGGTCACTGCCAGGGCGTTCGGGCATTGTTTCAGGGGACGGCTCATTGGGAAAATATTTTCTGCTCAGCCGCGAGTTGGCTGCAGGGAACACGGCGCATGAATGTGAAATACAAATTCAGGGTATCGGAGTGTGAAGTCTGACCTTTCTCCGGAACGCATTTCACAGGAACATCCTGTCGCCTCTCTTCCCGTGAAGCTCTCGCAGCACATTCTCCGGGCGGCTTTGTTGACTGGGGCGTCGCTGCTCCGGGCCAGCCACCCGCTCCAGCGCCCGTCACCTGGACGTCCGCTGGGAGGTGGGATTCTGCGCTGCGGGGGGTGCCGCTGTGTCCCCCAAATGCACGTCCGCTTGGAACATGTGGACGTGATCCAGTTTGGAAACAGCCTTCGAGGGTGCGATTAGCCAAGGTCTCCAGAAGGGATCACCGTGGGCGATGCGGCTGGGCCCTAGTCCCACGACAAGCGTCCTGATAAGAGACACAGATAAGAGGCGCTGTGCCCGGCTGGCCGCGTGGGGCTTGGCGTTTCTCAGGTCGCCACCCACACAACTCGGTGCTAAGCCACGGGGCCACCGCCAGACGTGGGCGCGCTGTCGGGCTGAGGTTTCCGGCCGTGGCGAGAGGCTCTGGGACGAGCGCGACCGACGTCCCCATGCCGCCGTGCAGCGTCCACGAAGATACACGGCCGCTGCCAGGAACCACGGCCTCACGAGGCAGCTGCGCTCTCTCGGGTGTGTTTGCCAAGACGCCAGGCGCTCCCTCTCACCCCACCGGTGTCTGTGGCTGCAGGTTTCGAGCAAAGTGCATGGAACGTCTGATGTTAAGACTTGTAAGAATGCGGGGCGCCCGGGGGACTGAGTCGGTTGAGCGTCTGACTTCGGCTCAGGTCATGATCTCGCAGTTCGAGCCCCGCGTCGGGCTCTGTGCTGACACCTCGGAGCCTGGAGCCTGTGACTCCCTCTCCCTCTGGTCCTTCCCCTCTCTCTCTCTGTCTCTCTCTCTCTCTCCCTCTCTCTCTGCCCCTCCCCCACTCATGCTCTGTCTCTCTCTAAAATAAACATTAAAAAAACTTGTTTTTAAAGAATTATAAGAATGAACCGAGCCGGGCAGCCTTGTCCTCTGTCTCCAGCTGGGAGAGCATAGTTAGAAGAAGCTCATGTGAACATGTTGCTGGAAATTTCCAGGCAGAGCTCTGTCACCAGCTCTGCCCCTCTGCCCCACCTGGTTCAGTGGAATCACCATTTGGTAGGATGTGTGGGGTCACGAGAATGGGCACGGGAGGGGCAGGGCTGGTGGGCCCACCATCAGTGCTGGGTGGCTTCTAGAAGCTTCTCAGGCTGGGCAGCACCGCAGAGAGCGGACCCCCGTGGGCTCTGCAGGAAAAAAAAACCCACAGGGGGGTTCCTGCTCCCCGCAGACGTCCGTGGGGAGCGTCCTCGTGGAGGCCTCGACCCCATGGGTGCCCTCCCCTGCCCACACAGCCCCGCTGGAGCTGCCGGTCAGCCAAAGCCGGTGCACACATGACGTCCCTTGAGGCTCCTTGACCCCGAGTGCAGCCCACGAGTCCGTGGTTCCTCCAGCCGCCCGCAATGGGGCAGCACGGCCCCCTCTCTGGGCCTGATTGCAGGACGTGAGGGGCACAGGAGCCTCCCTGTGGACCCCGTTAGGGGATGGACGTCAGGGGCTTAGCCGTGAGACGCTCTTCTGATGGGCGGGGTCATCGCCGTGAGTCCAGACCTGGGAAGGATCCCTCTTCCCCCACCCCCCACACCTCCCGGTTCCTGTCTGCACAACTCCAAATACACCTGGGCACACGTGTCCAGATTTCTGCGAGACTCAGGCCCCCGTGAGAGGTGAGCAGACAGAGACACCAACATCTGGCCTGGGAGTAGTTTCTATGTTGTTTATGTGTTTTTGTGGTTAATGTGTCCTTAACGATTCACGTTGTGCCCACCTGGGAAGTTCTCTGGTTCTGACTTTATCACGAGGGGCCGAGAGTGTCCTGTGCGAGATGGGCCTGGCCGATCCAAGGAGTGAGGCCCCCAGACTCGAGCCACAGGAGTTCCCACACTCGGAGTCTGAGAGGCAATTCCTTCGTGGATGCCGGGAGCGGTGCCTCATGCCGTCATCCTTCGTGCGCCTGGCCCGTGGCCGTCCAGCGCCCCGCCCCCCGGGGACCTGGATCCTTCAGGCCATGGCTCGGCAGTCACGCTCTCTGTGGTGGCTTCGCCTCTCACCACGGCCGACATGCCCCCTGCCTTCTGAGGCCACAGATGTACGGCCACATGCGCTCACCACATTCTGCGAACAGCCACGGCTCTGTCCATTACAGCCGAGCCCTGACCGAAGCTGTCCCTGGCGGGGGCTCTGAGACCCTGTGGCACCGACAGAGCCTGGCAGCTCAGGTATGAGAAGCTGCTGTGTCTCAGTCCCCGCCCCACGTCCTCTGCCAGGAGGGGCAAGAATGGGGCAAAAGGACGTGCTGGGGACGGCGGGCGGGGGTCCAGGCTGGCAACCTCTCTGTTCCTTGGAGACCTCAGCCGTCCGGCTCTCCCTGCTGCTTCCCCTGCTGCCCGCTGTCACCTCTACGTCCGATCTCAGGGCCCTGTTGTGTTTTTTTAATGACACTTGCTCTGGAGTGAGAGATTGATTCTGTTCAGTGTGTGCCTTTCCGTGGCTTTGTCATGGCAGGGGGCCCGACCCAGGGCCCAGGGGTTGAGAGCCCGCTCGGCTGTGCCCGCACACATATCGGGGTCCACATCACGTGATCAGGGGCCTGCACACGGGAGCCGTGGGTTCTCACCATTTGGCCTCACAAGCGTCAACGATTCGTAGCTGATTGACGCTGACAGTCACACGCCTTAGCCTCGTGGGACCATTTTTACCCTGCGAAGGCATTTGCAACGTTCAGCTTCCAGAGAGGAAGTGGCCCCTCCTGCTGACAGGACAGGTGATCGGGGCTTGGACATCCGCCGCAAGGAAGAAGCTGAGAGCCCAGCGGTGCCCGCCTGATGATGCTGCGGGGTGGCCGGTCCAGGCCGATCCCCCCGCGCTTGGAAAAAAACTAGGGTTCTCAGCTGGTGTCTGGGCTTTGCAGTAAAAACCCACCACATGGGCTTTCCAGGAGGAAAGCTTCCGGAGACAGACCCAAACTGTCCCCGGGGAGGAGGTGGGGGGTGGGGGAAGCCGTGTGTTAAAAGCAGCCTGAAGCCTCGGCTTCTGAAATCACTCCCCGGTGAGGGCAGAAACTAGGAGTCTCTTTGAAAAGCAACACTTGTTTCCCTGGGAATCCTAAGAAAACAAATCAAGGATGTGAGTAGATTAATTTAACATACGGACGCATGGAAAAGACACGGAAAGCCGCAGACACAGATGCAAAGAAACACGGGACGACAGAGTCAAGTGGGCTGAGATGGTCTGAAACCCCGAGAGGGAGGAGAGAAGCCACAGGCAGCCGTCGGCAGGGCCGTCCCCCCGTCTCTGACAAGAGAAATATGCGTTCTTCATGGGATATTGTGTTTTCAGTGAGTCTCGTAATGAAATTTTGAAAAACCCAGTGATGTTGATCCAAATTTTAGCTGGGAAGCCTATTATTAAAATTGATAACACCAGCCTAACGCATTCTAAGTTATGGGCACAGAAGATGATAAATCTCGAACATTTGCATTGTGTAAAAATGTTTTAGTAGATGGTTTTGTAGTCAGGAAGATGAGCTGACTCTTTGATTGGCTGCTACAGTGCAGGAGAATAAAGATAAATGCTGCCCGATGCGTAGGTACCTCCGGGGAAGGGTTTGGAATGATAAATGGCTTTCTTGTCCCGATCACGAGCATTTACTTCTAATCATTTACTACCATTTACTGTTCGGAGTCTACTGTACCTGCAGGAACGTGGGGGGCGCCGAGGAGCAGAGCCACGGATGCGGGTCCTCGTCCTTCTCGGCCACAGGAGGCACACGGGGTGCAGAGGCCGGGCAGCCGCGTCCCCGAGGCCACTCCCAGCCCCTTTGTGACCTCCCCGTGGAGCCCGGCCACCCGTGTCCCTTCACTGGGCCTGCCTGGTGCGCATCACGGGGTCCTGCTCCTACACCGGGCATCCCTTTCCCTGGGACAAAACCAGAGTCCCCACTTGCCGACTTCCTTAGGTGATCCGACTTCCTCCCCTTGCGTAGACCTTGTCCTTTCCCCAGTCGCCGACGCCAGGCCATGGATTCGAATAACACTGCAAGTGACGGAGGCTGCCGGGAAGTGCTTGATGAGGCGAGCCCCACCGTCTCGGGATCCGGGTGGGCCTGGATGACAGGCAGGCAGGGGACCGGGGCGCCCACTACCTGCCGGCGAGGGGCTACAGCAGACACCCGTCCTTCACGTCGGGACGCACAGGTGCCTGAGCTGGTGGCCACTGCCCACACCCCCCTCCGGGGCTGCTGGTTCACAGGTGCAGTGGCCGCACCCACAAGACGTCGGCTGGTTGCCAGAAGGTGCTCCCGGCGGGCACAGGAGTGTTCCCCCAGCCTGTGTCTGCACGGAATCCTGCTGTGCTGTCAGAACCCAACCCGACCCATGAAAACAAACATTTCACCGCCGTCGCTCTGGGGCCATTTAGCAGAGCCGCTGAAACCCACAGCTGCGGCCAGCACAGCGGACTCGGGCCCCACGTCTCCACCCCCAGGACCGCCTGGTCCTGCGCCCGGTCTGCCGTCCGCGTCGTCTTGATCCCACCCCGCAGCCTCTCCGTTTTCTCTCACCTCGTTTACAACAGGTACAATGAGGAGTGTTTAGTGGTAACTCGTTTCCCTCCCTCTCCCCCTCCCCCCGGCTTGAGCCTGAATTCCTGGGTGTGGACACTGTCTTTTCTGGAGCTGTAACCCCACCCTGGCTCGGCCGACCGACAGATTTGGGATGACCGCCAACGGGTATGGGGTTTCTTCTTCTGGATGAGGAAACGGTTCCGGAGTTAGAAAGTGGTGATCCAGGCACAACTTCGCGAACATACTAGAAACCGCGGAATTGTGTATTTCTAACAGTGGATTTTAAGATATATGATAAAATATACAATATCTCAATTTTAAAAATGCGTGGACTCTGTTCCAGATAAGACGGTGCAGACTCATTTCTCCGGGCTCTTTCCTGCTATGGCTCACATAGCTCTGAACTAGGGGAACGGTGGGAGCAGGGGCTCTTGGACATGGCAGGGGGCGGGAGGGACCCCGGGTGACAGAGGAACAGCATAGCACTGGGATGTCTCCTGCCCTCACCCAAGAGAACAAGGAAACAAGACCCAGAGATTCCTGACCCCTTGCGCACCACAGGGCACGGCCCAGCCAGGCTCAGCCCCCAGATCCCGAGTCAGGTTTCTCTGACAACATCGGCAGCCCCACGGCACCCGTGAAGGGATCCGATGGGGTCCCACCAGCACCGCGGCCGGGGCGCTCTCTTTCTTTGCCAAACCCGACTCCTTCTCCTGCTAAATGATGCAGACACCAGTCGGCAAAGCCGATAGGAGACTCAACTATGGCGAAAGGCCCCACCCGAGCGTCCCCCACCCCCATCCCACCCTGCCTGGGACCCAGCAGCAGTGGTGCTGGTGGGGGTGACACCACACCCAGGCCCGCCGAGACACTGGGCCTGGCCCGGGGAAACCGCTCCTTCCCTCTCAGGCAGCACAAGCACGAACCAGTGGAAGCCCCCAGGAAAACAGAAATAGCACACAGAGACTGAAAATCATCATCGGTGTCTCCGGCCCCACAGCACACAGAGGTTGGCCAGGACCCACATGCTACGTATAACCAGGGCGACTGCCCGCTAGAATAAACAGTTTAGAGGGGATCCAGGGTCCCCTGGCGTCATAGACAAAATGTCCAGGAAACGATTGAAATCACCTGTCATACTAAGAATAAGAAAATCACAACTTTGAAGGAGACAAAGCAATCAACTGACACGGACACCAAGATGAATTGGACATTGGGATTTTCCGACGAGCATTTTAAAGCAGCCGTTAAAAAACAAACAGACAAACGAGCAAAAAACTCCATCAATTAAAATGTTCTTGAAACAAAAGAAAGAATAGAAAATGTCAGCAATAAAATAGAAGTTTTAGAATAGAATAGAAATTGTAGAAGTGAAAATACAGCACTGAACATGAGCCCTTGCTGAACGGGTTCAGCAGTAGATTAGCGATAACAGAGAACAGGGTCCGAAAGCATGGGGACAGAAGAGTAGGAGTCACCCAGTTTGGACAAGATGGGAATTCAACAGAAAAGAGAAATGAGTGGTGCCTCTGGGATCCATGGGAAAATAACAAAAGGTCTCACATCTTTATCACTATAGTCCCAGACTAAAGGAAGAACGGACAGAAGGGGCTGGGAGAATATTTGAAGAAATAATGGCTGAAAGCTTCCTGGGTTTGGTAAAGGACACAACCATGCAGACCCAATAGAGCCGTGCAAAGCATGCAGATTAAGCCCAAAGAAGTTCATACCAACACATCACAATTAAACTTCTGGAAACTAAAGAAAACTTAAAAAAAAAAAAAAATGAAATCAGCCGGAGATGGTGACATGATCACCTACAGGAGAATCAGATTGAGTGACGCAGAATTTCTCATCTGAAACTGGATGTGCCCCATCATTTTTCAACTGCTCAAAGCACTGTGTTGGCTGTGAATTCTGTACCTGGCAAAATGTACTTCAGGAACAAAGGAGAAATGAAAACATCCTCCGATGAAGAAAAACTGAAAGAATCTTTCACTACCAGCTCTGCCCTTGAAGACTGGCCAAGTGAGTCCTTCAAACAGGAAGGAAATGATAAATGAAGAAATCTGGGAGCATGGGGAAGAAATAAAGAGGAAAGGAAAGAGCAGAAATATGGGCACACACAGTAGAGTTTTATAAATCATAGTTGATGATTAAAATAAAAATGATGATACCATTTAAAGGCCAAGACAATATTTAAAAGTGAGGAAGATAAAAGGACCTCGGTAGCAGTGAGGATTCCACACTTGACTCAAAGTGGTAAAATACTGGCACCAGTAAACTGTTAAAAGTTTATATATTTCCCAAGAAACTACTACAGAACTGCATAAAAAGATGCACTAAAACCACTATGAATTAAAAAAGGCAAAATCCTAAAATGAGTCCAGATAACTCAGAGGAAAGGAAGGAAAGAGAAGCAGAGGCGTGAGATGAAAAGAAACAAATGCAAAAAACACAAAATGGCAGCCATAAGTGCCAGCCTATCGGTAATGACCACAGATGTAGATGGTTTGAGATTTACAGAGTGGATAAAAACAGACCAAAGCAAAACACACAATCCAAGAATATACTGCTTCTAAGAAACTCATTCCATATCCAACGGCGTAGGTAAACTGGAAGTAAAAAGATGAAAAGTATACGGCATGCCTCACGCAGACATTGATTTTTTTAAAAAGAAGTGTCTCTGTTAACACCTAATAAAATGATCTCAAAACCTAGAAAATAATTCAGGACATCATATAACAATAAAAGGACCTGTCTACGGGGAGGACATGACTATCTAAGATGCATGCTCACCAAAGAATAAGCTTCACAAAGAATAAGCTTCAAAGTACATAAGACAAAATTGATGGAGGTGTGGGCACCAGGGCTTGGGGGAGGCATGGGGAGGTTGTTGTTAAATGGGGACAGAGTTTCTGTTTTACAGGATGGAGAGAGCTACAGGGACAGATGGTGGCTGTGGCCCAGAACACCATGAATGTATCTAATGCCACTGAACTGTGCTCTTACAAAGGACCAAGGTGGTAAAACGTGTGTGTTTTACCACCTTAGAAACATGGGGGGAAATGACTGATGGAATCGAAAGGAGAAAAGATGAATCCATAAGTGTGGTTGGGGACTTTGCCACTGGCCTCTTGGCAGCTGGTAGGACTCTCAGACAGAAAGTCAGCAGGGTAGGGAAGATCTGAGATACACAACCAACACACTGCACAACTGCACAGTACACATCATTTTTTAAGTGCTCAGGGATCATATCCTGGGCAGTAAAATTAGCCTTGAACTCATGTGGAGTGTGCCACCTGACCGTAAAGGAATCAAACCAGAAATCCATAACAAAAGTGTCTTTAAATGCATGGGAATTCAACACCACACTTTTACATCATCCATAGACTAAAGAAGAAGCCTTATGTGGAATCTGAGAAACTTAACAGAGGACTATGGGAGAAAGGAAGGAAAACAGTAGTTACAAACTGAGAGGCAGCCAGACCATAAGAGACTCTTAAATACAGAGAACAAACCGAGGGTTGATGGGAGCTGGGGGAGAGGGGGAAATGGGAGATGGGCATTGAGGAGGGCACCTGTTGGAATGAACAGTGGGTGTTGTATGTAAGAGATGAATCATGGGAATATACTCCTGAAGCCAAGAGCACACTGTGTGCTCTGTATGTTAGCTAACTCTACAATAAATTATATATTTTAAAAAAATACATAGAATAAAAAAACACAACATATGAAAATCTGTGGAATGCAGTTAGGTCAGTTCAGAGAATTAAATTGATAACACTAAATGCTTACATAAGAAATGATAAATTGTCTCAAATCGATAATCTAAGTTACTGCAAGGGTCCAGAGAAAGAAAGGCAAAATTAACCTCAGAGAAGCAGAAGGAAGGAAATAATAAAGATAAGAGTAGAAAAAAATGAAATTGAAAATAGGAAAAACAACAGAGACAATCAATCAAACAAAAATCTGGTTCTTTATAAAGTGAATGAAATCTATAAGCCTTTATGAAGATTGCAGAACTAAGCAGAGTAAAGAACAATCACCAATATTACGAGCACACTAGAGGGCATCACTACAGACCCCACAGTCTCCAAAGATACAATACAGGAAAACTCCAGGCAGCTTGATTCTCACATTCCACAGCTTCGAAGATCAATTTTCTGACACTTCACACTATCAAATCTCAACCAAGAGGAAATAGATGATATAAATAGTCCTATAACCATTTAAATATTTAATCTGTAATTGAAAAGCTCCTAAAAAAGATATCCCTAGGCTCAGAGAGTGCTACTGGAGAATTCTGCCACATGCTTAAAGAAGAATTAATACCAACTTTGCATAACATCTTCCAGGAAATAGAGGAGGAAACAAGTCCCAACACAACATACGACGCCAGGATTCTCTTAGTACCAAAACCAAACAAGGGCAGTACAACAAAAGAGAAAACCACAGACCAATATTTCTCCCGAACTTAAATGTAAACATAATTTTAAAAAAATATTAGCAAACCAAATCCCATAATGTTTAAAAATAATTATACATCACAACCAAGTGGGGTTTATTCTGGCGTGCAACATCTGAAAATCAATCCAAGTAATCCATCATATCAACAGCCTGATGAAGAAAATCATATGATTATATCGAATGAGGCCCAGGAAGGAGTTGGTGAAATGCAAAAGTTGTTTGTGAGGAAATCCCCGGGCAGTTAGGGATGGCTATCCTTGATCAAGAGCACTCACTAAAAGCTTACAGCTGCGGTTACATTTAAGGGTCAAATACTGAATGTGTTTCCCTTGAAATTGAGGGCAAGGCAAAAATGTCCACTTTTGCTACGTTTATTCCGTATAAACACAGTTTGGGAAGTTCTAGCCACTGACACAAGGCAAGGGACAAAAGACCTACAGGTTGAAAAGGAAGAAATACAAGTATCTCTCTTTGCAGATGACACAATTATCTTTAAATAGAAAATCCCAAGAAATGTACAAATAAATCCCTAAAACTAATGAGCTCAACAACATTACGGGGCACAAGATCAACACACAGAAGTCATTTGCAAATCTGTGGTTGGCAGGAGACAAAACAGGGCGTAAGGAAATTTACATTAGGGGTGGCATCTTGTTTACAATCCATCCGAAGAAAATTAAGTACTTCACTTTAGTAGACCCTGAGCAAACCCTGTACAGGATCTTCGTACTGAACATTTTAAAACTGCAGATGAAAGTATTCCGAGAAGACCCAAAGAAATGTTCAAGGACCGGAAAACTTCACGCGATGAGGGCGCCAATTCCTCCGTCTCTCACTGATCTTTGTGTTTAATCCAATTCCTATCAAAATCCCAGTGACGTGTCTTGTAACATAGACATAATGGCTCTTAAAATTATACGGAAAGGCACAGGTCTTAAAATGGCTAAAATGGCTAAAGAACAAGGCAGTGGCTGGAATCGCTCCGTCAAAGGCACGGCTTGCCGCCCGGCTGGAGGAAACAGTGTGAGGGGGCGCTAGCCCTTGGGGTGGACGTACGGATCAGCAGAGCAGGACAGAGAGTGCAGAGATAGACCCACACAAGTATGTCCAGCTGATTTTTAGCAAAAATACAAAACCAGTTCAGTAGAGGAAGGGATAATCTTGTCCACAAATGGTCCTGGGGCAGGTGACTTCCTCAGGCAAAGACAATGATCCTCCCCCTAAACTTCAGACTTATACAAATCTAACTCAAAATAGATCATAGAATTAAACATGGAAACACACACACACACACACACACACACACACACAATCTGTCTCTGGCTGGGTGAACAGTTCTTAGACCTGACACCCAAAGCATTACCCAAAGGGGAAAGACTGACAAATTGAACCTCACCAAAATTAAATTATTTCCCCCATAAAAATTCCCGGGAAGGGGATGAGAAGACGAGGTACAAGCTGCTTGGAGAAAACACCTGTAAACTACACATTGAGAATGTATTAAAAAACTCTAAGAATTTAACATAGGAAACAAGCAACCCAACTGGAAAATGGGTACAGACATGGACACGGATCCCACAGAACCTGTGCACGGATGGCTAACGACCACAGGGAGCGATGCTCAGCGTCGTTAGCCGGCACGGATATGCAGCCTGAAGCCTCGCTATATACCTGCTGCGTGGCCGCAGAGAAATCGCGCTGGTAGTGAACGCCAGTGTGGCCGCACACAGTAAGATCCGTCACGCGCCTGTGGTCGGGCAATGTCCTCAGTGTGCAATCACCAAACAACCCGGCACTCACACCCTCTATCCTGGAGAAATGAGAAGTTGCGGTCACACAACACGGACACTGACATTCACGGCAGCTTTATTCGGAATACCCAAAGAGTGAAAACAGCTCAGACATCTGTCCTTCAGCGGGTTAATGGTTAGCTGCCTTCCCCCCCCCCACATCACCCGGATACAGAGGAAATACGCTGGCCCATAAAGCCTGGATGATCCCCAGGGAATTAAACTCCAGTCCTGAATGAATGCTACACGGAAAGATTTTGGGAATGGAGGAAACAGACCGGTGGCTGCCGGGTTGGGGAGTGGTCACAAAGGAACCTTGCGATGGACATGTTCAATGTCCCGACTGAGGTTCTGCAGGTGCATGAGCCTGCCCAGGTGATACACTTATGTGGAACAGCACACACCTCATGAGCTCCAAAAACCCTGGGGAAATCTGAATAAGAGTGTGGGTTACCCTGAGATCAACATACTCTACCATGAGTTTGTAAGATGTTACTTTTGGGGGAGATTTGGCAAGATGCACACGGTGTCTCTACTCTTTCTTATAACTGCATGCAAATCTCAGTAAAATTCAACGGGTACATGTTTACGATCAACTCCAGAACCAGATCCCGTGTTGATAGGACTCAATACTCAGCACGTGGAATCAGACCCCCATGACAGTGCCCGTGGGGAGTCCTGTTGGACCAGAGTCCCAAGTGCCCAGGAGTGGGGGGTTGGGGGATGGAGACAGGGTGCAAAGGAATTGTGTGTTAGTGACCTGTGTCCTCTGTCCTCTGTGGACAGGCCGGGCCCCACGGATGCCCGGGTAGGGTCTGCTCAGGAACGTGATGAGATTCGGGTCCTTTGAGATGTGCCCTTCCCCCATTGACTAGAGGGCATTTACAGGAGACCTATTTTGGGGGATTGTCTGTATTTGTCACGTTATTTTGGACAGTTACACGAAAGGGACTCACACTCCTGAATAGTGGTCATTCTCACTGATCAGGCTCCAGATGTGCATGTGGAAATGCTCCTGAGTCATTTTCTCCGCAAAGTCAGGCTCTGGTTGCAGAATTTTCTGGGGACCTAGGTGCAGTGGTTTGCATTTGAAACTAAACAGGACACTGGCATAAAAATGGGGGTAATTGGTGACCGTTAAAAGGAATAAAAAAAAAAAAAAAAACAAAGAAGTCTTGCTTTCAGAAAGAGCATTGGGTCTCCCGGCTGCACAGCTGTGGCCCCTGTCAGGTGGCCTGAGCAGGTGGTGGCCTCCTCCCCAAATCGCTCTCTGTGGTGAGACCCGGGACGGAACCACCTGCAGAAGCCTTTCTGGGCAGTTGGGTGCTGAGCAGGGGGGCCTGGGGTCCTGGCGCTTGGGGCTGACGCTGTATGCAGGCCTGGGGACGAGAGCACATCAACCGGGGCACGGCCAAGGGGTTCCCTGTGTCTCGGGTTCCTGTTTTGGGGTGAAGGGTGAGGGCAGGGAAAAGGACGTCTCTGTATTTCAGATCAGAACTGCTGGTGAGCGCCCAGATCTGGGGAGGATCTTTGCACGACCTGTCACCTGTCTTACCTTGACCTCACTCCATCACTTGTCCACCTGGTTCCTGGTCTGGGTTCGCAGTTTGTTGAGAGAGGTCATGTGTGTGCACGTGTGCATTCCTGGGATGTGTGTTCATGTGGGCACATGTGTGTGCACGTGTGTGTGTACAGGGGCATGTGTGCATGCCTGTGGTCATGTGCGTGCACGTGGGCATGTGTGTGGCCATGTGTGTGCACGTGTGTGCCTGTAGATATGTGTGCACATGGGAATATGTGTGCATGTGTGTGCATTGATTTGTGTGTGCGTGTGGGTATGTCTGTGCCTGTAGACGTGTGTGGGGGTGCCTGTAGGGCATATGTGTGTGAGTGTGTGTGCATTGATGTGCATGTGTGTGCATGTAAGTGTGTGCCTCAGTGTATTTCTGAGTGTGCATACACCTGTGTTCACGTGGCATATGTGTGCACATTCACGTGTATGTACATGTGTATGTGTGCATGTGTTGCAGGTGTGTGCATTGATGTGTGTGTGCGTGTGGGTGTGTGCATCTGTGCATTTCTACGTATGTGTGTGTACCTGTGTGCATGTGGATACGTGTGTGCGTACCTAGGTGTGCACGTGGGCACCTGTGCATACCTGTTGGTGCATGTGTGTGCGTGTGTGAGCACCTGTGCGTGCGTGTGGGCACATGTGCGTACCTGTGTGTGCGTGTGTGGGCACGTGTGCCCCTCCAGCAAGGTTTCCCACACGCAAACGGCTGACTCTCGCCCTCTGCCGTTTTGGTGGCCGTGAAGAACAATGGCTCAAGGTACACGTCCTTGTTCACAGGCAGCCGAGCAGGAGAGTGGAGACAGCTGTCGCCATGAATGCCAAGCAGAGGGTCTGGGGGTGGCAGGGCAGGGCAGGGCGGGAGGGCACCTGTCTGTGCCTCACCCCCTTTCTAGGCTCTCCATCTCGCCCTGCCGAGGGCCCCACGCCCTGCCAGACACGGGGTCAAGTCCAGGCCACAGCCTGTGTGAACCAAGACAAATGCAGGGCAGTGGCACCGAGCCCTACCTGCCCAGCCCCAGGGCACACCTGGCTGGTGAGGGGAGCAGGTGCCCCAGGCAGGGGTGTGGAGTGGGCCACAGAGCACGAAGTGTCACCTAGGGGCTCGGCCTTGGCAACGCCCGCTAGGGCCCAGGGCTGCCCCTTGGGGCCCCGAGGGCCGGTCTCAGCCTCACCTGCCAGCTTCTTTTGCAAGGACCCCACCGCCAAGCACCGCTGGGGTCTGTGTGGCTGCCTGGCACCTGGCAGGGGTCTCTGGGGAGGCTGTTTTCACTGGGGGCGGGGGGAGTCCCTTCAGGGACAGCTTTCTCCCTTTTGTCCTGAGTTAAAAATGTCCAGTGGCTCATGCAAGGACCTCCCTCCAGTTGTGTCCCTTCTCGTGCACGTGCAGTGAGAGCTGGGCCTGTGTCCAGGTCCCTCCCAGCCGGTCCTCACATCCATGCCTGCGGCTCAGGGGCAGGAGCCCCAGGGCTCGGTCTCAGCCTGAGTCCCCAGCAGCCGCGTCCTGCCTGGGGCTTGGGGACTGCTCTGTGAGCAGGAGTCAGTGACCGTCCGCACCGGCCGTCCTGCCCCGTCTGCTCCGTGCCCCGGCCATCCAGTCGGCTGCACCCGGGCCCCAGAACAGTCCAACGTCCCACGTCCCCGAATCTGGAGAGCCCCACGGTGCCGTCTGCCCGGCCGGCCTCCACCCCGCCTGCCATTCCCACGCGGGGATGCTGTTTGGTCTGGAACATTTGGAAGACTTTGCAGATGTGGACGTGTTGCCGAGAACATCTTGTCTCGTTACAGACCAGCCGGACAACGGGCCCCCCACAATTACGTAAATCACATACTTCTTATCTGAAGACAAGAGCCGTCACCGCGGAAGCATCTCCACGACCTCACAAGGAGACACCACTGCTTTGGGGCGTCTGGGGGCGAGTCCCTGGGGAGACCCCGGGCCGTCTCTGAACCCGGGATGCGTTTGAGCTGCTCCGGGTCCGAGGGCCTCATCTGAGCACTCTTGGCGCCCTGGGGAGGCATTCTGATCTGCCTGCAGCTCTCAGGGAGGACCCAGACGGCTCATCCCGAAAACCAACAGGGCCTTCTCGGAGGCAGCGCAGGGCGGGGGCTGGGCCGGGAGGAGGAGACGCACGGAGTTCAGGGTGGACGCCCGAGAACCCACACGCGGGCAGGGACACGGGGTTAGCAGCGGAAATGCCCCCGAGTGGGATGCGGGGCGCCGGGCAGGGCCTGGTGCCTGGAAGGTGGCGATGTTGGAGGCGGGTCGCCTCTGAGCCGGGCGCCGGGTGAGGGCGGGTGTGAGTGGCTTCGTTCGCACAAGGTACACGGGACCGCACGTTTTCCGTCCCGGCAGCTCCACTGACCATCATCGTCATCCTCGGAGAGGACCGTCACGCAGCCTCCGGGGACGGGCAGGGCGCTCGGGGTGTGGACAGAGGCAGGGCTCCCCGGTCCTGAGGACCTGGCAGGTCACAGCGAGATGGGGCCCGACCCTGAGTGTGAGGGAGCAGCGTGGGGTCACCGTGGGGCTGCCGTGACCCGAGTCACGCCCCAGGGGCCCGGGCGGCCGCGTGGAGGACGGACAGTGTCGTCATGGGACCCAAGCAGGGTCAGCGGCTCCCAGGGGACCCTCTGCCCACCACAGCCTCCCGCGCCTCCCCGGGCCGCGGCTGGTTTTCCTCTCCGGCTGCTCAGCTGAACCGCACGTGATTCATCCCGACATTCTGGAAGCCGCCCCTCACCGATGCCCGCACGCAGACGGCCACACCTGGTCCCCTGGGCGCCCAGACTCGGGATCTGAAGCAGCTTTTGAGGAAAAGCGTAAAATTTCTCGTCTTATTGAGCTGACGAACGAGGACACGCCAGGCCCTTCGGTGAAGACCGGAGCCGGGGGTTCAGTCGGACCCGTCGTCCCCGGAGGGGCCCCATGCCCGGAACTGGCAGGCTGTCAGCAGGCTTCTTGAGGAAATTTAAATTTCATTTTCCTCAATAGGTCAATTTTCCATGATTAGAAAAGAGCGAGGCCGATCATGGCAAGTTCTTGTCCCTGTCTTTCCGCGAGATCGTAGAAAGAACATTTGCTCAAGACACATGGGCCGTTTTTCCCCTTAAACATTCAAAAGAGGGAGAGAGACACAGGAGGATATGAAAAGACCACGTTTGCAGCCATTCTGGGGGAGACGCATAAGCCCTGGAAAGATGCAGTTCTGTGTCCCTGCTCAGCACCTCCTCCCCCCGCTTCTCTGGAAAACTCCAAACCAGAAGCAGGGCCGGCAGTCCAGCAGAAGTCCCGAGCAGACGCCTGGGAGGCACAGCGTCACTGACCCTGTCCTGGCGCCTGCATTCTGCGGGGACGAGAGGACAGCCGGGACGGGGGCACGGGACTGAGCCAACTGCAACCCGAGACCATAAGGTGCAACCTCACAGTCTGGGCGCAGGTGGAGGCCCTGACGTGAGCCCGGAGGACCCGGCTGCCAGGGACGGATGGGTTGCCTGGCGTTCCTGACCCCCTTCCACCGCGGCCGAGCCCAGGCCCCTCCCTCCTGCTCGTGGGCACCACCAGGCGGCCTCCGGACCTGGGTGGCCTTGCTCAGGACCCCGCGGCCAGTGCAGGACAGGGCCCCGTGCGAGCACCTCTGCTCAGCCGGCCAGCGCCCGCTTTTCTGCTACATAAATACACGCCCCCCGGTTTCTAAGCAGGGAGCCACCGCCCGGGGTTTCACGGGTCCCTCCCCCGCATTTGGGACAGCTTCTGCATGTCCTGGCTCATCTTCTGTCCAGTCACGCCTGTGAGCGGGACAGGGAGTGCCAGGAGCACTGGAGCGGCCCCCAGGGACCCGTGAAGGCGGGTGGTTTCACATCTACCTGCACCCAGAGCAGCCCAGTGGTGAGAACGCCCTGCTCTGCGTGCCTGCACGACCTCCGGGCACAGACGGGCCCTTGGGCAGTGGGGTCAGGCTGCAGACCCCATCCGGGGGCCCATCCATGCACGGCACCCGCCCCGGGGGCCCTGCTGGGCCGCAGAGACATCACCCCTGCCCCCCGAGGGGCAGGCACTCGCCCGGGCCCCGCGTACGTGGAGCTGAGGAGTCTGTCCGGCACTCGCTGCCTTTGACTGCTGTCCCCACGGCTCAGGAGCGTCCCCACAACCTATGAACACGCCGAGAGCAGGGACATCCATCCCTGACCATCAGTTCCCGGAGGGCCCGGAAGTCCCGCCGGCTGTCGGCCACCGTGCTGGTGAGGGCTGAGGCCGGAGACCCAGGGGGATCAGCTCTTGGCACGTGGCCTCCAGGGACGCCACTGTCCAGCTGCAGGACTGCCCGGGCCTCCTCGCAGGAGCATCCTCAGCGCTCTGTGAGGTGCGGACGGTCGCTGCCCCCCATGGGGCCGGGCCCTCTTCCCGGGGCTCCCCCGCAGCACAACAAGCCCGACTGACAGAAACAAGCACGTTCCCCCACCACATCCGCCTGTCGGTTTTCAGGACCCTGTCCGCGTCCGTCTGACAGATGCCCTGCGAGTGAGCACGTCCGGGCCTCCCTCCCCTGTGCCTTCGCTCCCGTGTCAGTGGTCCGAGCCCCATCCAGCCCGGCTCTCCCGTCCCGTCCCCCCACCCACTCGTCTCCACGTCCCTCTTGTCCCTCCCCTTCTCTCCGTTTGCCTCCCCAAGGGGAGTTTCGGGTTTGAAAACAAAGGTCACGGCCTTTATCTGAGTGGCTTTATCCAACCAAGACTTTACTGGTATTTTCTTTATTAGACTTTTAATCTCGTTTCTTAATGTTAAGAGTCCAGAAGCAATCGGCCCTTTCAACCCCGTGAGTCTCAATTTCTGGCGTCTTGCGGAGCAGACGTTTCTTTCCCGAGCTCCCCTGTCGAGGGACTCCCCGTGCGGCCAGTCCCCTGCGTCACGGCTCACGCCGCCCCCGCCGTATCTCGGGCAGCAGCCCCAGGACGGGGAGGCTCCGCCTTTGCACCCGCTGATGCCAGGGGGCTCACCTTAGTACACCCCCGAGTCCACATGTTGTAGGTGTTTTTACAGATGTCCCCACCTTCAAGTATCATTTCTCCGAGAGGATGATCATTCAGCCGTCATCACGGACAAGCAGACGTGTCTTGATGGGTTAACCCCAAACGGGTTGACTTTTTGGTCATGAGGTGTCCAGCATGGGTCAGGCAACCCCCGCCAGGGAGGGACAGGGCCCCGTGCCCCTGCCGGCGGACGGCCAGGACCCAGCTGTCTGGCCAGGACAGACGGCCACGGGCACCGGAGAGGGAGAGAAACAGTGGAGGGCCACCGACCATAGAAATGAAAGAACACTGGAGAGCATCAAGAAAACCACAAGTTTGTTCTTTGAGGAACAATCTAACAAAATAGGCAAACCCGGCCCGGGACCCGGGGGCTTCCCGCTCCCCTGGTGTCAGGTGCGTCTCGGCCAGAAGAGGAGGAAAAAGGAAAGGAATGATGGGGCAACGACTGGAGAGGAAGGTGCCACTGACGGGGCTGATCGTCAGAGCGCAGGAAAGCGGGACAGATCGGCACGATGAGCACGCACGGCCCAATGAACGTCTGGGGGAGGGATCTGAGCAGAGATCTGATAGAAAAGGGGAAAAAATAAAGGCCAAAAACATTTGTAAATGCCTGAACTTACTAATACTAAAAGTTCAGGCGATACAACGTAAGAGTCACAGCCTTTGGGTTTTCAGGGCGGTCAACAGCCAGACCCGTCACGCGGAGGACAGGCGAGCGGCAGTGCCCTCACGTCCCGCAAGCCCATGCGGAACAGACGCGGCCAAGAAACCCCCGCCCCAGACTCCCACGGCCGGGCCTTGGGCTCAAGCAATAGGAAGCGGGCGGGAAGACGGGACGCCTGGGCTGTTCCTAGCGACGCGAACGCTTCTGGAATCACCTCAGCGCCCCTCGGGGTGGGCTGGGGACACAGCCGTGAGACGAACGGGGACGAGGAAGGCCTGTGTCGGTCGAGACGGACGTGTCTCAAGAGCCACGTCGTGCGACGAGGTGCGGAGTGCCTGTGTCTACAGAACACCGCGTGGCATCATCAGGATGGTGTCACGCGTCGTGTCGGTTACGCGCGCGCCTTGTCGAGAGACGGGGGCGTCGATGAACAGCCGATCCAGGAGGGTGGTTCACTTCAGCTGGAAATAGCCTCAGCCGCACCACACAGGAACCTCTTAACCTAAAAGCAGACTGGACCCAATGAAAGGCTGCTTTTCTCTCATGAAGTTATGACGCCTAAAGGCCCAAGTCCGGGGCTCGTGGGTGGTTCTGTGGTGAGGCGAGGGCGATGGGCTCCCGGTGTTGCTCTGCTCCAGCACACTTTGTGAATAGCGTCTGTTCTCAAGGTTACCTCACGTTCCCAGAGGGGCTGCCAGGGCTCCAGCAGTCCCACCTCTACCTCACTAGTAGCAGGAGGACATAGAGAAAGAGAAAAGGATGCTTTCCCTGCCTCATGGTTACTCCTGGGCAGGGAAGGGCTGGAATGATAGAGACAGAGAAGGAGTTTCACTTGGAGCTGCAATCATTTTTTTTTTTTTTCAGAATTAACAATTAATACGGACAATTTAAAAATTCTCTTAAGGACAATGATGAGTGAAGCGTGTTTTTTTACACTATTTATCTGCTGTGGTTTTATTTACATTTGGAATCGTTGGCAGGAGGAAACACGAGTAAAATAGGAAATGCATTTAATACATTGATTTCTGTTAATGATATGAAATGATTCATTGACCTACAACCGTAATAAATAGCAAGAAATCCATTAAAATTCCTTCCTTCCCGGAAGGAGGAGGTCAGAGCCTTCAAGGCAGCAGGCAGGTTTGCTTTGTGGGAGCTGCCTTAGTCGTGGGTCTCCCGGTCATCCGCCCGTGTCCCTGCCTCTCCTTGTGCTTTTCCAACGGGAATGGTGCCTTCTGTCCACTGAGCGCACGCGGCCTGCAGTCACAGCCCTGCCCGCCCGCCTCTGGACACCCCCACGGTCTTGGGCGCTGAGCCGGGGTGGAGCCCGCTGGGCAGGGACCCAAGTACCCAGGCTCCGGGCACCTGCCCGCAGGAGTCCCTCCCGAGCACCTGGGCCTGTGTGGCCTAGGCCCCGGGGCCCCCGTGAGCCCAGGTCGTAGGCTCGCCCGCTGTCCCACCCCAGGGTCTGTCCCTCCCGGATGGGCGCCTGGTAGCTGAGCGGGTAGCCGAGCGGGTGCCCGCGGGCGCCTGCGTGGCTCGGGGCCCACAAGGGTGTGGCATAACCGCCAGGGCCGTGAACGGCAGGTGCCTGGGCGCTGTCCTGCCCGGAGACAGGCATCGTCACAGCTTCCTGCAGGTGCCGTCCGGTGAGTGTCTCTTGGGAACCCGCGTTCAGGAGGTATTTAGCAGCACGCCCGCCCCGCCTCCCCCTGCGGCATCCACGGACCCCAGTGTCTACCTCACCTCTCCCTGTTCATCCTTCCTTGTCTCTTTATCGATCGAATTTTCTGCAGATCTGCTGACTGGCCGTTCATTGTGCGTTCCTGCCAAATGGGATCTTGATTTCTGACCCTTCAAGTCACTTCCAGACGTGTTACTTACAATGCGCTGCTGGAGTCCTGGGCAGCCACAGGGAGAACCTTATTGGGGGGAGAGGCGGGGATCTGGGGGGCCTCAGTACTCCGGACTCCCAACCGCACCCACAGGCACCACCCCCGCCTCAAATATGCCCAGCGCCCCCACACCTGCCCCGTCCTCAGGGGGTGGGCCAGCCCCCCCGCACCTGCCCTGTCCTCAGGGGGTGGGCCAGCCCCCCCGCACCAGCCCGTCCTCAGGGGGTGGGCCAGCCCCCCCGCACCAGCCCGTCCTCAGGGGGTGGGCCAGCCCCCCCGCACCTGCCCCGTCCTCAGGGGGTGGGCCAGCCCCCCTGCACCTGCCCCGTCCTCAGGGGGTGGGCCAGCCCCCCCACACCTGCCCCGTCCTCAGGGGGTGGGCCAGCACCCCCCCCGCACCAGCCCGTCCTCAGGGGGTGGGCCAGGCCCCCCGTACCTGCCCCGTCCTCAGGGGGTGGGCCAGCCCCCCCGCACCTGCCCTGTCCTCAGGGGGTGGGCCAGCCCCCCTGCACCTGCCCCATCCTCAGGGGGTGGGCCAGCCCCCCCGCACCTGCCCTGTCCTCAGGGGGTGGGCCAGCCCCCACCCCCCGCACCAGCCCGTCCTCAGGGGGTGGGCCAGCCCCCCCGCACCTGCCCCGTCCTCAGGGGCTAGAGTACCTCCCCGGGGCCTTGATGCCCCGGGGGCAGAGTGTGGCACATTAGGGCCCCAGGAATCTGGAGGGAGTGGTGGTCAGTGTGAGGTCACCTTTGTCCCCAGGCACAGTATGACACATCCAGACGTTCCGTGGGGCATGGACTGATTCCAGCCCAGCGTGCTGGGTCAGGCTGGGGGCCCGTGGAGCCGCGGCTTTGAGGGGCACCAGAAATGAACCACTCTCACAGTTTCTACATCAGTCCAGGGGACGGAGGGGGCAGAGACGTCCTGAGCCGAGAGGCTGTGGCCGCCGCTGTATGGGGACGGTCAGCCCAGCCCCAGCCCCGGGCGAGCCAGCCCAGGGCCAGGAAATGAGCAGACTGTCAGCTGGCTATAAAAAAGCTGACGGCGAACGCGGCTACCTGCTGAGTTAACATGCAAAGCATTTCTTCCGGTTCCCTGATAAGCACTGAACGGCAAAATCCGCCAGTCTTTCCGAGGAAGAAATTAGCATTAATAAGATAGAACCGTGTTTGGAAAAACTGACATTTTGATGGATGTGCCGGGAGGACGGAACGCGCGTCTTCTGATGGATAATATTTTGGGTTTGCCTCAGGTTGGGCTTAATTGTTCCTTCCCGGTTCTCAACTCCCGAGAAGTGAAACAGAAACCGCCAGTGAAGCCGGCATTCGTCTTCTGGGAGGCGGCGGCAGGGCTCGCGATCCATCCCGGCCGACAGCCGCTCCGCGGGCGCAGCCGGGGGCCAGAGCAGCGGGGACTCGCCTCCCCTCGCCCAGGACCGCGAGCCGCCCGCAGGCGGTCGTCGACTCGGTGTCCCCCTTCCCGCCTGGCCGCGTCCGGGAGACACTACTCAACAGACGCGGCTGCTCTCAAGGACCAAGCGCCCTCGGCTCGCCCTCCAGCCCCCGCGTTAGAAGCGCCAGCTCAGCCACGTCTGGACCCACACAGGGAGCCCGCGAGCAAACAGAGTGCGCAGAGGGCGCCTCAGCCCCCTCGTCCCGTCCAGACGAGCCGGCGGCCCGAGACTCCCTTGGGGCGTCTCGGGCCGGTTTCCTCTGACCCATGGGGTGCGGATGCCCAGGGGCGACCCTCCTGCCCCCACTGCCCGGCCGGCCCGCGTCCAGGCTGCCCTTTGCCGTCCCGACCGGGGTCCGGCGCCTGGGACGGGACGCGGACCCCACGGCCATCTGCGTGCAGACGAATGACAGCGGCTCCCGGCTCAGCTCACGCCAGGACCCAGAGCAGATGCGTCGGATAATAAAATTTTAAAATATAACACAATAAAATCTTAGAAGAAAGCAAATATCTGTATAACCTATGGTTCAGGCAAATATTTTTAATGACTTTTGGCCACCAAGAAGCTATTAAAGGAAAAAATTATAAGAAACATATGTCACTACGCTTAAACAAATGTGTCGCGTAAGAGAGACTATAGCCCAGAAGAAAAATGACAGGGAAACATTTTGCAAGGCACAGAGCGGTTAGAGGGCTCACAGCTATAATACGCGAGAGCTTCTGTAATGGATTTTTAAAAAGACAAGTAAGAGAAAATTAGGTGAGGTATATGGATAGGCACTTACGAAAAAAATCCCCAAATGCCAAACACAGTGTGAAAAGTTACACCGTGTCTTAAGCAGACAGAAAATGCAAATTATTTTAATAAGGAAATAGCCATTTCCGCCTCTCAGGCAAAACCACAAGGGTGACACGTTTTGGTGGAGATCTGAAGGAAGAAACCCTCTGGAGCCATTGCAGATGACGGGAATCGGAACCAGGCCTTCGGAAAGCCACGCGGACACTGACACTTAACTGCAAAGGACGCGGAACCTCCGGTCCCGAATGTTCATCCCTGCGTAGTCGCCGCAGCCGTGAGCACGAGCAGAGCCTCCGGGCCGGAGGGGAGAGGAGCACGGGGGTCGTGGGCCTGGACCAGCTGCAAACGACCTGTCCGCAGGCACGTGACCACAGCACAGATCGTGCCACGTTGTCCCAGGAAAGGCTAGGAGGCACCACGTGATCCAGTAAAATGGGGCGCATGTGGTACGGGCTCCACGTGTGTAAGGAGATATATGAAGTGCTCCCCAGGTGACGGGGATGCCGTCTCAAGGCCACGTTCTTCCCAGACCCGGGCGCCCCCCCCCCCCCCCTTCGCTGAGCCCCCTTCGCTGGCCCTGTCTCACTGGCTTTGCTCTCACGCTGCCTGGGAGTCCACGGGATGAACAGCACGGGGGGTGGGGGTCAGGGCCGAGGGTCGAGAGTGCAGCCCCCGTCCCCGAGTGGGCCTGGGGCCGTGCAGAAGCAGCAGGTGCCCAGGTCCGGGGGCAAACCAGGCCCCACAGTGTAAGGAGGCAGCCGGTCTGGCGTCCCACGTCTGTCCGCTCTGTGCTCAGGGCCTCGGGACCCAGGGAGCTGGAACCTTCTCCAGGGCCGCCCCCCTCAGCCCCTGCCCACTCCCACACCTTCTACAGCATCTGCTTCCGGCTTTCCCCTCACTGTGCGGGTGACAGATCTGAGGTCCTCACAAGTCAGGCCAGGCTCCTGGGGCAGGAGAGAGGTTCAGATGTCCCCCGGCCCGGGGCCCAGGGCGCAGTCCTACGTCGTCCCCCACGGGGCAGCCCTGGGTCACTTCTGCACCCCAGCCCCCCTGCAGACACAGACATGGCAGGTTGGGGACGCATCATCCCGCCGGGATGCTGAGGGGTGGGGAAGAGGCCGCTGCTGGGGCAGAGGACTGTCCCCGTGCTTTGTTCCTTACCTTCCAAGCAGCGTCGCCCTTTCCTGGGGTCTCGGGGTGTTTTGTCATCATCCCCGTTTGCAAGTGAGGAACGGGAGGCCGGGGGGCAGGCAGGGGTCCCCACGGAAGGGCCCCTGTGTGCCGCCCACATTGACCGTGCCCGCTGTCCCCGAGGAGCCCCAGGACGTGCCCCAGCCCCAGCTCTCTTGCAGAGTCTGTGGAACTGAAGCCGGCGGCTGGGACTCTGGCAGGGCCACAGACGCGGCGGCCTGGGGCAGGGCAGCGGCGGACAGGACGAGGCCGGGGAGAGGTCACTGCACGCTGGGTGGAGAGGGCCAGGGCCGCACAGAGATTGCGGGGTGCCAGCCAGAGGACAGCGTCAGGGGACAGGGAGCAGGGCGTACACGACTTGGCTGGTCCTCTTGGCCATTTGTCACTGATTAACTGCGGGCGGGGTCCGAGCCCCGGAAGGCCCCCAGCCCTGGCCCAAGCCCGGCTGCACCTGTTCCACCTCCAAGCCTCCGGGCTCGGGTCACACGCACGCAGCCTGGGCCCTGCCTCCCGACCATCTGGAGTCTCCATCACTAAATGTGCCCAGATGGCTGAGGGGGGTGGTCCCGGGCATCGCCTGGGGTGGGCAGAGTGCCAGTGCGTGTGCGGGGGCTCCTGTGCCCAGCCCCGGGGCAGCCGCTCCGGAAAGCAGCGTGGAGGCTCCTCAGAGTCCGACAGAACCCCCGTGCGCTCCAGCCCCCCCACTTCTGGGTGTTTCTCCGAAGGAAGGGAAACCTTGAACCAAGAAGACACAAGCACCCCCATGTCCACCGAAGCAGTTGCCACGGGGCCCGAGACACGGGGGCAGCCCAGTGTCCACGGGGAGATGGTGTGTGCACAGTGGAAGGCCACTCGGCCACGGCAAAGAGCGAGACCCAGCCGTTTGTCACAACACGGATGGGCCCCCAGAACACCGTGTCAAGAGCACCCGGTCTGAGAAGGACAAGTGCCCCGTGGCCTCTCGTACTTGTGGGGTCTAAGAACCCACACAACTAGCCCCCAGATGCAGAGAACAGATGAGTGGTTGCCGAGGTGGGGGTGGGGGTGGGAGAAATAAAATCAAATTTAAAACACAACGCAGTCTAAATATATGTGTGTGCGTTGTATCGGGGCAATTTTTATTTTGGAATTAAAAAGATACCTTAATGTGCATTCATTTTTGACGGAAAGAGAGACAGAGCACGGGTGGGGGAGGGGCAGAGAGGGAGGGAGACACAGAATCCGAAGCAGGAAGGATCCAGGCTCCCAGCCGTCAGCACAGAGCCCGACGCGGGGCTCGAACCCACGAACCGCGAGATCGTGGCCTGTGCTCACGGCACGTGTGGCCGCCACCTGTCACCACACCGCCCAGCGCTGCGACGATATCGCTGACCGTGCTCCCTACGCTGTGCCCTTCGCCCCCGGGACGTACTCCTTGCACCTGACTACTTGTTCTGATCTAACACACGTACGTGGGTGTGAGCGTGCGAGCGCCTGTAACTGTATCCATCGGATCCATTACAATGTTTGAAGGTCTACCTGGGAGGTTGCCAACGGTGAAAGGAAAAAGAAACAGTGAGGGTGTGACAGGCCGGGCCTTCGAGGGCCAGGCTCCCGAAGACGCAGACGCCCTTCCTGTGACACTGGCTCTCGCGAGCAGGGATGCGGAGCGAACCCCACGCGGCGTGGAAACCAGACCAGCGGACCACAGCCCCACGGCCACGGCCACCGACCTGCCAGCAGGCTCATTCCAGCCTCTGCCCGCGTCCTTCCACTCACCCTCATCTGTCCACGAGTTTGCTCCACGGGGGAGCGCCGTGTCCCACGTGGGACGGCCAGCAGCAGCGTTAGCCTCCGTCTTTGTCTTTTAGGAGCATCCCAGCTGTGGGTGACCGTCACGGCCCACCGTCAGTCAGCTTCCTGGTGGACATTAACGGGCTCGCACACAGGCCACCGGGGAGGTGGGGAGGGCACGCCGTGGCCCTCACCAGCTGGCGGGGGCGCCGTGGCGCTCACCCCGTGGAGATGCCTGGGGCAGTGGAGGGCGCGCTGGGTCCGGGGGACTCAGGTTGGCTGTGCTCGGCCAGCAGCCGCCATTCATGATAGCAAGCCCCCTTCTCTCCCACCTCCAGGGCAGAGTCCCCAGGGCCCCAGAATCAGCCACAGTCCCTCTCCCGGAGCACCTAGTGAATGCACCGTGCCGAGAGGTGCCGCGTCTGGGCGCGAGGTGCTCCCTGGTCCCGGCTGGGTGGCCCTGCTCCTAACACCCCGTGTGTCCCTGTTCACCGACGTCACTCGGGTCTCCGGACTTGCTCTCCCCTGCCTCCCTCTCAGTGTCGGAGGGAGGCGGTCATAAATCTCCAGAGCTGGACCCCAGTCCTGAGCCCCTGGTGGCCCATCCCCTCCCAACCACACCAGTGCTCCTGTCACCTGCCCTTTATCAGGGACACACCCACACACCACAGCTCCTTGTTGCCAAGGCACCACCAAGGTGCCTCTGTGGCCCTGAACCTGGCCCACGCCACACGCTCCGCAGGGGACTTCCTGTCTCATGGACGGACCACGTGGGCCACACCCTGTGCCACCAGCACGGTCTGCCCCTGGGCAATGGGGCGCAGTCTGCTCAGACCACGAGCTTCAGTGGGCATGACTTCCTGGGCAGCGCTCACCCCAGGAGTGGGGTGTCTGTCTGTCATGTTCCCTCTGCCCTCTGGCCCAGGGACCCCCACCTTCTGGGTCTCAGGGGCCTCCCTCCACCAGAAAAGCCAGAAGAGGAAGGTCGAGGCGGGGTGATGGGACGGGGAATCCACGGGAGGGACGTGCACGAGGCCCCCACAGAAGGAGCAGGTGGGAGCAGGGCTGGCCTACCCCCTCCCCCCACCGTAGCCTGTGCACAGAGCCAGCCGGGACCTCAGGAGCCCTGCCCTCTCCCCACCTGACTGTGCTCTGCTGTCCCCAAATGGGACTCCTCCTTTGCAGCCCAGATGGTCCTTGTCAGACCCCCAGCCGCGCCCCGGGGACGTGGAGGTGTGAGTGCTCTAAGTGCCTTTTAATTTTACAGCCTCTTGCTGGAAGGCGCCTCTGATCTCCTGGCCCTCGTCTGACTTCTGTGGGGAAGCAGCTGGGCTTTGGGTTAATGGACTCCAATAGTTTGCTCGGAAACCTTTGATGTTGACCCTTCGCTGCAAATGAGTGTCAAAGAAAGACTTTAATAACTTGCTCTGTAACTTAGAAGTGTTCGCGATAACACCATTAATCCCTGTTTTCCATAGTTGGCAGAAAGCTCTAAGTACGTCTAATACTTTCTAAATCTGACAGTTTTAATTATTTCCCTGCACCATTATTGATCCGGCAAGCCAACCTGTGACTTTGAAGGCCTTTGTCAATACCCATCGCCGATACCAGAACCAATCGCTCCTCGGCCACGGCGGCTCTGGCGTGGTCTGTGGGCGGGGGCGGGGGCGGGTGCGCCGGGAGGGGTGTGGGGCCTCAGCAGGCAGCTCGGGAGGTGACCGTCAGGTTGTGCCTGAGCCCCTGCTCCTAGCGTGCACGTTCCCAGTAGTGACCTCTGAGGGAGGGCACTGACCTGCCACGCAGGCCCTGCCACCAGAGCAGGACCCGTGACGCCAGTGCCCCGCGTCTCCTGTCAGAGGGACCAGACTGCACACTCACCAGGGACACGGGGGGGGCAGAGAACCGGCGTCATGAACGTTGGTTAAACACACGCAGACGTGCACACGCACACGTGTGCATCCACGCACACCCAGGCAGCAAACTGCGCCGTTCGGTGGGTGCTTTCAGGGATGGGTGGTTACAGGTGAGCATAGCTGCCCCCCTGCAGGTGTTCATGTTGCGTCTGGGAGGCCGCTCCCAGCACCGCCAACTCTGCAGGTCGGGCGGGGGCTCCAGGACCGCCAACCAAGCTCTGCGCCGACTAGGAGACCAGGCGGCCGCCCTTTGGGGGCGGTGCTGGCAGATGACCTCTGGGCAGAGCAGAAGGAAGAGGTGCGGCTGGGGGAAGGAAGGTCAGCCCTGCCTGCTGTTTCTGCCCACAGGAGGTTGGGTCCAGTCTCAGCCTCCCATCTCCTCCTCCCCTCCCTGGGTCCCCATCAGGTCCCCGGTCCACTTGAAAATACTTGCACCTCCCCAGCAGGTGGCCGCCCTCCTGGTTCCTCACGTCCGCCCTCTCCTTGCCCTTGAACCTCTGACTGCAGCCTCAGCACCACCTACAGAGTAAAAGTTGAAGCCTCCTCCCATGAAACCCCCCTCTGAGCTCACCAGGCCCGGGGACACTGACGTGTGCCCTTCCAGCCGCACACACGTGTGGGTGAAACACAGGAGCGCGTGTGCACCGATGGGCTGGTCTTTTGGAAATAAGTGAACTTAACCTGCTTTTGCGTTTCTACCATTCTAAGGTTGTATTTTAGAATCTCCCCAGACGCACGTCCAAAGATCTGCCCCTTCACACGTGCTGACTGCACAGCATCCGAAGCATGAGTACGCCATCCATCACGAGCAGTGTCCCCACTGCCGGCCCCCAGGCCGAGGGCCCCGTTGCTTCACACCCAGCGGTGTCCTGTTCTGCTCACTGGCTGTCCTACTTTTCTCCTGTGAGTTGCCTGTTCACGTTCTTGCCCATTTCCCCGCTGTTGCCTTTTTCTTTATGGTTCTGGGTGTCTCTTGACACACTGTGACCACCGATCTCCCATTTCACGTGTATTTCAAATATCCTCTCCATTATTTCTATTCACATTGCTTAGGATGCCACCACTATCAGATATTTTCATCTTCACATTGACAAATATGTCTTTTATCATAAATCTGAGTTCTTCTGTGTGTCACTCAGAAGTTTGTTTGTTTGTTTGTTTGTTTGTTTGTTTTAATTTATTGCCTGTGGTAGTTATCGGTCTTTATTTCCCCCTGATGGACTGTCATGGCCTCAAAACAATTTATGAAAACTGTAATTTCAATGTAATCTTCATCACGTGCCGCATTCTCAGGTGTGTGTGGGTCTTTCTCTGGATTTTCCTATTCTTTTATCTACTGATCTTTCTATGTTCACCCCGGGCCAATACATTGACTTTCCCTGCTATCTGGTTGGAATCACCTTTGCGCTTTTCCTGTCCTCTGTTTTCACGGTTCGCCTTGCAAGTTTTCTACCTCACACATATTTTAAGATAAAGTTTCACAAATGTACAACTGGGATTTTCATTGAAGTTGCTTTAAGTTTATACGATAATTTGGAAAGAATTTGTATTCTCAGTATTGTCTTCCCTTGCCAAGACACTGCTGTCTCTCCATTTAGATGGATCTTCTTTTATGTATTTTCAGTAATGTTTATGACTTTCTTAAATACACACATTGAATTCCATGTATATAGACATATATATACACATGCATCTATACACACACATTTATATACACGTGTTTTTCTGGGTAGTCTGAGTTTTCTGTTGCTAACATGACTATGGTAGATATATTTTCCACTTGGTTATTGTAGGTGTTGGGGTATTTTGGTCTGGTTCCTGGCCCCCTTCTGTATCCTTGAAATAATTCCATGAGTTTCCATTTAATTTTATTGGGTTTTCCAGATACTGTCATTCGATCTGTAAGTTATCATATGTTTTAAAAGATTTTTCTTTTTTAGTACCTATAGCCCTTTGTCCTGCACTATTACATTAAGACCGCCTCTCCTAAGGGTGCAGTAGCTCCGATTGCCTGAGTCTTGCTTTGCTCATTCATTCCACAATTTCTTAAGGAGCACATATGTCTTGATGGTACACCTTCTCCGCCCTGGAGATGCAGAGTGGAACGATGTCCCTGGCAGCTTAGCTTCTGGGGGTAACAGATCAGAAACCGATGAACGACGATGCACACCGTGGTAATAAATCCTCTGAATTAAAAGCAAACAGTCGCACAAGGAAACAGTGATAGAATGTGCTTTGTTTTATGTTGCGGAAAACTAGTAAGTTTTAAGATTGACTGGCTGCGGATCTGTCACAGATTCATATAAGCAAGTTAAAGAAAGCTCTTGGTATTTTTAATCTGTTAAAAATTTTGTTTTTTTTTTTTTCAATGGTTTTTATTTATTTTTGGGACAGAGAGAGACAGAGCATGAACGGGGGAGGGGCAGAGAGAGAGGGAGACACAGAATCGGAAACCGGCTCCAGGCTCCGAGCCATCAGCCCAGAGCCTGACGCGGGGCTCGAACTCACGGACCGCAAGATCGTGACCTGGCTGAAGTCGGATGCTTAACCGACTGCGCCACCCAGGCGCCCCTAATCTGTTAAAAATTTTAAAAGCTAAACAGGTATTTAATCTATAAAATGTGTTTTGTGTTGGTCACGGTACTAACAGGTTTTATCTTCCCTGTAACCAGTTAATGCAGGCGAATAAATGTCCCAAAGTTGAGACAGCCTTGTGTCTCTGATATAAAGCCTTTTTGGTTGTGACGGATAATCTTTTGTCAGCATCTTGTTGAAACAGCTTTCCATCTTTTTTTTTTTTTTTGAAGTTCTAGAGGTTCTGTCTGTTCAACGCGGGGTCAGGCAGAACCCTCCTGGGCACCACATGGGCTAATGCCCATGAAAGGCCGACCACTGATGTTTCTGAACTTCTTTTTGACAAAGTCTTCTTACGATTACTTTTACTCTTCCTCAGGCAGTTTCTCATTAGTACATGAATTTTTCATGTAGCTCTTAAAATTTACCATATTTATTTTATTATGATTATTGTATCTTCCTTCTATATACACGTGCTTATATTATCAGCATTTCAGAGAAGGATCTCTTGGTTTCACTGATCAAGACCACCTCTTAAGTTATGTTTATTTTCATCTAGGTGCCATATATCAATTATGCAGTTTGGGGAGTTCTGACGTGTGCGTGAACCTGTGGGACGGGCGTCCATCCCACTGTCTCCGGGGGACTCGAATCTCATACTATTTTGGGGAGGGTCTTTTCATACTATCCCACAAATGTCTGAGCTCTGCTTATATTTTTTTCCAATACTTTTTTCCTTTTTCTGTTGTTCAAAATAATTTCCATCACTCTCCTGTCTCTGTGTTCTCCTGTTTTCCATTTTGGTGTGGAGTCCAATGGCAAATGCTCTACTTTGGTTATTGAAGAGTCTAGTTCTAATGCGTGTGTCTGACTTGTTTTCACACCTTCTGTTTCTTGGCCGAGGCTCCTTCCCTGTGTGTCGCGAGCTCACCTCTGCTTCCTGGAGCACGACGGGGGCGGCCCGTCCAGTGAGTCCAGCAGCGGTGTCTGTGTTCCAACTCCTGCTCATTGTTTTGCCTTTGTAGCTGAATGGTCTCTCTCTCTTCTCTTTTTCCCTGCTCCTTCGTATGCTGAGCCATTCTGGATTGTGTTCTAGACATTCCCGGTTATTCCATGAGACTCTGGGTCTTCTAGAACCTGAGCTGAATGTTGATTTCTTTTGGTGTCTCCTGAATAGGACATCAAGATTTGGTTCGAGCCTCGGGTTCCAACATCTCCTTCTGGGCCCGGGTGTCAAGAGGACAGAGAGGGGTCATGCACGCTCCTGGCGGCTCAAGCAGGTGTCTCTGCCCCCATGTTGCCTCTGTCATTTGCCTCTGGCTGAGAGGTGAGAACAGGAAAAAGAAAAAATAGGGGCTCCCCAACACTGTCTGCTCCTTCCTCACCCTTCTCCCTGCTTGGACTAGAAAGCCACAGCTTCTTCTGGGGTCCTCTCTCCTGGTGCTCGGCGTGTATATCCAGGTGCCCACCGTGCATCGGGCCCAGGTGTTCCTGCAGGGGAGCACAGGAGCCTCAGGTGGCTTGGTAGGGCTTTGAAGCCTGCTTTTCTTCACCAAACTATCTACTTCTCAGCACACACGGCTGGCTGCTCCAGGCCCCCGGCCCAGGACTCAGCTGCGGCCCATGGGACAAGCGGGGTACAGGGTGCTGACTCCATCTTGCCTGGCATCCTGCCTGGACAGGTGCAGTTTTAATTTTCATTATGTTCTTATGAGAAAGACTGAACATCTTTCCCTGTGATTGATGACGATTTGCATTTACTTTCCTGTGTTTGTGGCTTCAGTTCATTTTCCTAGTTGGGCGTGGTCTTTTTTTTTTCCATCCATGAAATAAAGCCATCCAGGTGTTAAGGGCAATGCCCCTCCCTCTGTGGTAAAGCCGTGTGTGTCTTCCTGGATGTTGGACATCTTTGCCCTGAAGAAGTGTTTCTAGGTTCTACGAAGTTAAGGTAACCCTCTGGGTTACAGATGAACTCATCACATTTCTTCTTGGTCGTGTCGACTTCTTTGTTTTAGTTTCTCGAGAGTGTGGACTTGATCTTCGTATTCACGGTGAGAAAGGCACCCGACTGGATCTGTTCAGTCGCTCGGTTCTACTCATACACGTGGGAACCTTCTTCTCCTCCCTGAGATGTTGCCTTTGCTTCACACGAAGCTTTCATACGTAATTGTGTCTATTCCTGGATTTTCCATTCCCTTCCATTAGCCCATCTGTTCGCGCACTGACACCTCTCTCTTGTAATTACAGGGGACTCATGGCATGCTTCGATATTTGACAAGTTAGCCCTCCTCCCTGCACCTTTTGTTTAAGGGTTTTCTGGTCTCCTTTTTTTTTTTTTTTCCTGATAAAATTGGCAACCAACTTGCCCACCTCTCTAGAAACCAAAACCAAATCCAAAACCAGACAGACTTTCATGGGGACTTAAGGGGAAAAAAAAAAACAAAACCTGACATTAATCTGCCATGAAGATTTTCTACTCTAAAATATTGCATTTTTCCATTTTTTTTTTTTTTGAGTTTCCTTTTGTGGGACTGTTTTATACCCTCCTTTACGAAAGGCTTGTTAAATCGATCCAGTGGGTCCCGCTTACAACAGGTAGTCCCTGCAGCAACAGGTGTAACAAGCCTGCCTGGACGCTGATGGGACGTTTCTGGGTCTTAGAAGATGGACTCTGGAGTCACGCAGGCCTTCCTCTGAATCCTCGGTTTGCTACCCACTGGCCATACAGCTTTGGGCGAGTTACTTAACCTCTCTGTGCCTCTAGACCCTCATCTCCAGAGTGGGAATAATGATCCTTCACTCCGTCTTCACCCGCTTTTCTCTTTTAGTGATGAACAGGACCTAATTTGTTCTGTAGAATTTGCCACTTTTACGCCCCCGTCCTAAGCCTTTCCAAGTCATGTTTTCAACCTAGATGCTCTTCGGGTAGCACAGAGTCAGGAGTCTGATATTCTTTTCCTTCACAGCATAAAATGTATTCGTCCTCCACTCTGAAAGTTAAAAATAATAGACAGAATTTTATGTTGGAATTTGATGTTCTGTTATTTTGAACCTTATTTCTGAAGGAGGAAGTACATGCATTTACATAATTGAATTCTTATCTGAAGGAAACGGAACCCACTAAAACTTTTGCGGCTTACTCACCACTAATAAACACTTTCCTTATTCCAGCATTTCAAGTGATGGCTTCACCAAAATATGGCCAGGAAAGATATCACAACACAGTTCCGTGATGTGTCCACTCTCCTCCGTTCGTCCCCGGGCAGAGTTCTTACACGGAGCGGGACTGAACACCTCATTGTAGGTTTTATTTAGACTATTAAAGTATTTCCATTAACTATCACTTAATGGAAAACCTTCCACGCTTTCTTTCAACAAATATCTATCCAGAGCCGACTGTACTCGTGGTCCCTCCCTGAGAGCTGGGGCTGGGGACTTGTCCTCAAACGAGGTGAAATGCTCCCTCCGTCCTTGAGACGCGCCTTCCTGTGGGTGAAGCTGGGCCGTGTCACGGCCGTGAGGCTCGGTGGCCGGTCCGTCGGTCGTCTGCAGCCACCCATGTCCTGCCTCTCACTTGGTCACATGCTATCTGTGCCTCGCGTGTGCCTGTGGCCGGTGTTCAGGATCATCCTCCGGTAGGTCGGCCCCCCTCTGCCCGGCAGACACAGCAAACCCGTAGCCAAGAAATGAGGAATCTTGCTGGGGGTCCGGTGGGGTGTGGATGGGGAAGACCTCGCTTGGAAGGAGGAGACACGTGAGTGGGGGAAGCTGTGTCAGACGGCAGGGTGGGGCGGTTCCCACGCACAGAGAGCCAGCGGACAACCTCGTGCGCCCACTGGAAGTGGGGGTGTGGGACCCCGGCGCAGGCTGGATCTGTGTGGGTGAGAAAGTCATGCTCAACAGCCATGTGTCATGCAGACGGCGGGCGTCATCATTCAGACCGAAGTGGCTGCTGGCCCGCCACTCAGGGGATGCTCCTGTGTTCCTTTATGGGCATTAACTCCTCCCCCACAGACAGCGGCAGAGGCAGACCCCGTCCCTGCCCTCGTGCTTCGAACTGGGGATGCTGGGAAGAGCAGGGCTCCAGTACCCGGTGCAGCAGGTCACGGGGGTCAAGGGCATCCACCAGACGTCCAGGCTGCTGGCAGGTGGGCGGGGCAGCAGGTGGGGGGCCTCGGTCACCTACTTTATCCCCTAGGCTCTCCCCGTCTGGCAGAACATCTGGCCAAGATAAACTCCCAGCTCCTCTGCATGAAGCTTTCCGCACCATCGTGCAAATATTTACATGTGTGCACAAGCAGGAGAGATGTATTATTGCCTTTAAGCCGGAACGCTTGGCTAAAGCTTCACCAAAGTACGGACGGGTGCGTTTGGGCGCGCATTCAGGCTTGCACCTCGGCGTCTGAGCGAGCTCAGCCCAGTTCTCCGCGCTCTGCCCAGTGCCGAGTGCAGCATGGAGTGCTGGGTGGAGGGGGGCTTTGTAGTCCAGAGGCCTGGGTGGGGGGCCGGCTCTGCCCCCTTCCCCAGACGTTACCAGACCGCAACCCCAATGCTCTAGCCGTGGAGATGGCCAGGGGCAGGGCCGACGCCTGGGGTTGTGGTCAGAAAGCACAGGGCCTGCGCACGGTGGGTCCCGAAAGATGGCCGTCATCCGTGCTACCATCGAAAGCTGTCTGAAGGTCGGCTGTGTTCCACACCGTCAAGAATCCTGGCGGCTGAGAATCGAGAAGGCTGTGAGGTGCCTGTGTGCACCCGTGCGCGTGTGTTGGCACGGCAGCACGCGTGTGGATGCCGGGGAGGGCTTCCTTCTGGATGCGCCTGGGCTGACGGGGCGCGGAGCTTGAGGCCTGGCGGTCCCGTGGCTCTGCCAGGCATGGCCTTACCAGGCGTTTTACCTGCTGGCAAAGCTCAGAAATGTCACTTCTCTTTGTTCGAAAATGGAAATCAGGTCGGAAGGAACTCTCTGGCCTGTGGAATGCTCTGGAGGGCAATGAGCTACCGCCTCCTTAATGGGCATAATGGAATCTGGAGCGCGCTGGGAGAAAATGGGAAGAAATGAGGGTCACTTGCTGAGTGCAGCTAATTCTCCTAGCCCCAGGATATCCTAGCAGCGGCTGATGACAGCCCAGATCTGCTCCTGGAAATACCAGACGAAGAATACGGGTGTGGGGAGAATAGCCGCGTGTGTCCCTACTGGAGCAGTTCCAGCAAATCAGATCACTGTTTCCACCCTAGAAACCACAGTGGGTGTGTGTGCATCTGTGTGTGTGTGCGTGAGCGAGCGGGAGAGCGAGAGGGGAGAAGGAGGCCTGCTGTGTTTTCCTTTTGTCTTAAGGAGGCTCAGATCTTGGCATCTAAATCCGATGCTGACTGGCCTGCTGGATCTGAAGTTCACACTGGCAGGGGCAGGCCCTCTGTGCCACCTGAGACGGGACTGGCCTCGTCCCTGCACGAGTCACGGTGCAGACATGCCCGGTGGACCCCGTGCCCGTGCAGACCCAGCCCAGGACTGCACGAGGAGGCAGCTGGCCGCGCTCGATGCCTGGACCCTCACGGCCCTTCTCGGGAAGGAAGTGACAAGGCTGCGTATGAAGCAAAGCCAGGCCCCGCGGAGCTCTGCCTCCAGAAGGCTTGCTGGCCACCGTTCAACATTGGGCCCTACGGGAGGGGGGACGGCATTTCTCTAAACACTGCTTGTGGCTTCGCCTTGTGGCCGGGACCCTGAGCACCAGCTGTCTCAGGCTGAGGGACGCAGCTTCACGGTGGACAGGCTAGGTGGGGGCCAGTGGGGCTCCAGAGCGCAGGTGACCCCGCGGGCCCACGTCGGGCCAAGCCCAGCCCCGACACTGGGCTTCTGTCATGTGAGAAGTGGGGGTGTGAGCGGCAGGCGCAACTCCCCCCGCACGCTAATTCCTGAGGCTACCGTGAGCAGGGACAGCAGTGACCCCAGGTCCGAGAGTCCTGGGGAGAGCAGGTGGGGTGGAAGGTCCGCCTCGCCTCCTAGAAATGGCCCGGGAGAGGCCCTGGAGACCTGCGGTCGGCGTCCCTCTGGAGGCCCATGTCCCCTCTGGGGCCCCTTCGTGGCCCACGCAGCTGTGCCAGGGTCTGGACTGTGGACGGTTTCAACATTTCTGGAAGTGAGAAGGCAGCAGGCAGCGACACAGACCCAGCTATCGGCGATGGTATGTTTCCATTAACACTGCCTGTGAGCTGGAAACTTCTGAGGTCCTGGTCTCCTGCACTGGGTTCCCAGGTAGAGGCGGGGGCCGCTCCAGCCAGTCGTGAGCCGCCTCTTCCCACAGCCACTGCAGATGCCCTGAGACCTGAGGCAGGAGGGGCTGCCGGACCCGCCCGCGTGGAAAACCCAAGCCTCACCCCAATGCAGAGCCCCACAGGCCCGCCCCCACGGGGAACCCAGGCCCGCCCCCACGGAGAGCCCGCCCCCCCCCCATGAAAGGTCCTCCCCCACGGAGAACCCAGGCCGAGCACCCACAGAGCCCAAGACCCCTCCAGCCCCCAAACCCCCGCGTAGAGTCCGGGTCCAGCCCCCATGGAAAACTCAGACCCCACACCTATGCAGAGCCCCAAAGGTCCGCCCCCAGAGACCCCAAACTCTGTCCCCACAGACCCCAGGTCCCGCATCCACAGGGAAGCCAGACCAGACCCCACAGAGCCCAAACCCCTCCCTGCAGAGCCCAGGCTCTGCCCCAACAGACCCCAAGCTCCACCCCCACGGGCCCCTCCCCCGCAGAGCCCAGGCTCCACCCCCACAGGTGCCAAGCCCCGCCCCTCACCCCACAGGCCCCGCCCCTGCAGTGCCCAGGACCCACCCTATAGGCACCAAGCCCCGCCCACAAGGCTCCAGACCCCTCCCCTGTGGAGCCCAGGCTCCGCCCCTACAGGAAGTCAAGGCTCCGCCCCCACAGAATGCCCCGCCCACCCCCCCACAGGATTTTGGGCACGCTGTGTGGGTGAGCCTCCTGGCCCTGCTGCAGGGGGCACCACGAAGGAACAGAAGGACTCCCCCCACAGTGGTTTGTGCAGGACAGGAACGCTCCCCCTAAAACGTTCAGAGGAAGGTCCTCCTTCCTCTCCCAACCCCTGGTGGCCTGAGGGCTCCTGGGTCACCGCCTAGTCCTTCCTGTCCCCGCCTGCGTTCTTAGGGGCCCTCTCGCTGCCCTGTTTCACTCTCCTCTCTCATGGGGATGCCGGTTAGTGGATGCAGGCTAATTCAGGATGACTGCGTCTCCAGACCCTTTTCCCAATAAGGCCACCCTGGCAGGTTGCGGGGAGCCCCCGGGCGCCCCCGCACTGGATGGGAGCCCTGCGTCTGAAGGAGCCAGGTCCGCTGTGCGGCTCCGGAAGCGGGCGGGCGAGCTCGGTGCCCCCCCGGCCGGCTGGCAGGTGGGGGAGGCCACCACGAGAGACTGCTGGGTGTCTTTAACCCGGCTCATCCCCCGGGGTGGGGGTGGGGGGTTGGGTGCAATTTGTCCCGCTTGGGATCGCCTTTGTTAGGAGCAACATTCCAGGTGGTGCTTTTTACAGGGTCCCTGGTCCTCGGGAAGGCCGGGTCAGTGGCCCTGCCACACAGAGAGGAGCCCTGATGCCTGGGGGCGGGGCCCTAACGGTGTGTGTCACCAGGTCCCTGACAAGCCGAAGGAAGGGCTCACGGTGACTCCCTCCAGGGCTGGGAAGAGGCCCTTCCAGGGCATCCCGGGGGAACAGTCACCTGGGCTGGATGTCACCTGCCCATCCAAGCCGTAGGTAGGATAGGAAAGAAAGGAGAGAGAGATTAAATGCTTACACTCAGACTCTCACATTAGCATCACACGCTTTGCATATTTCACAATCTTGTTTTCAGGGAATTATGTCAAGAGAGTCTCTGATTTACCGTCTGGAAGCTTCCCGAGTGCCCGCCCGCAGGCCCTGGGCTGCGGAGCGTTTTTATTGTTCTTACTCTCCCTCCTGTCCTGGGATTCCTGCAATTGCATTATGCACCCGAAGGCCGCTTTCCGTGCTGGCAACCTCATTGCTCTTTTCTGACCAGTGTGGTCTGGGGGTTTGAGAGCTCGGGCTCGGGCGAGGAGGGCTGCTAGGGTGGGAGGGGGCCTGGGGTGTGCATGGGGCGTCTCCACTAAGCCTGCGTAGGGTGGTGCAGATTTAGCACCCCTCCCCCGACCCCCAGCACAGGCCGGGCCTCCAAAGCGGGTGAGCTGGGAGCGGAGGGCACTTCCGGTCTCCTGTGTGACCGGCAGGGGTGGGGTCTTGCTGCTGCCTCCAGGGGACCCACAGGCTGGGGGATTTGGCGGGTCCGGATGATGGAGTTGGGGTGATTTGCAGATTTCAGACCCCAGGGCCCTGAATCTGGGCGCCTCATCCCAGACTCTGGGATGATTTTTCCCTGACAGCAGGCTTCTGGGTGTCAGACGCTTTGTGAAAGCCCTTTGTCGGGGCCGCATTGGTACTGAGGTTAGTTGTAGTCAGGGGCGTTGCCTGGCCTCTTGCTGCAAAGCCCCTGCTGCAGGGGTGTGGGGGGCAGGGGCCGCACCTGTCCGTCTCGAGCACGGGCTGGCTGGGTTTGTCACCTCCGCCACCACGGAAACGGGATGAGGACAAGCTGTTCCCTAAGGGCTGGTCCAGGGGGGAGGCGGTGTGTCTGTCCCCATCGGTTTACAGACACCGACTCCCTCGGGTCTGTGCTGGGGTCGGGGTGCCGACAGGGCAGGTGAGGGTCCTGACTTCCAGAGCCCACAGACAATGCCCCAGGATCCGCGTCCAGGACTGTCCTCTGCCCCAGAAGGTGACCTGGGCTGGAGGTCCAAGTGTGGGAGGCCACGACGTCTTTCCTCCAGTTCCTGCGTCAGGGCGCTTGAACCCAGAGATGGGGCCCCGGGGCCACCACACGGTGGCGGTCTTGTCCTCTCTCCCTGCCCTAGTTCGGCGTCCCCCTCTGCCCCTTCCCAGGGCCTCCCAGACTCTGGGGGAGCCCCCCAGGGGCGGGGGGAACCAGCCACGGCCCGGGGCCAACTTCCCTGGGATGCTGTCCACCTTCTCGGGGATGCTGTCCACCTTCTGTGGGTTTACTCTGTCCCCCAAGGCTGCCAGCTGACGCTCCACAGGCAGCTCTCACGACCTGCTCAGACGGTCTCGGCAAAGCTCTTTGTTATTTAGCAGCCAGCCCTTTAGCCTTAGCCCTGCACGCGTGGGCTTGTGTGATGTGTGCCCGTGCACACACACACGCACACGTACAGGCATACACCTGTGTGTGTGTGCACACAAAAAAACAGCTCAAATATACACCCAAGTACACACGTGTACACGCAGGTGCTGAGAGTCGGTGTGTCAGGAAGCAAAGCCACGGGAGCGGGCTGTGTGGGTGCAGGCAGGTGCTCAGGGAGAACACGACACAGGAAGCACACACCTGCTGTGACCGAGGAGCCGTGAGGCCAGGGTCCTGCTCGGCCAGGGGGACCTGCAGCAAGGACAGGGGGCTGAGGACGGGGCCCGGGGTCAGGAGGAGGGAGGACAAGGGTGAACCATCACGTGGGCGACTCCTGGACTTGCTCCCATGGGTTTGTGCAGGAACTGGCTTCCGCGCCTGCCCCGGCCCCCCGCCGCCGAGGGGATGCGGGGAAGCGTGAGCCAGGGCACTCCTGTCTGTTCCTTGGGGCCTGGGGATGTCAGGCCTCTGAAAAGCCAAAGCCCTTAGGCCCTGGGCTGCAGCAGACGCCCCTCCCTCCTTCTCTGCTTCCTGGAACGTGCCTCAGGGCCTTTGCACTACCGGCCTCCCTTACACCTCTCCCTCTAGCTGTTTAAAATTCAGTCCTCTGACACCCTGTCCAGGCTCACCCCTGCCTGCCCCCCTTCCTGTCACCTGCTCTGCCGTGACCGCTGTCTAAGGGGCCGCCACCCCCTGATTCACTTTGTCCGTGGTCTGGAGTCTGTCCTCCTCTTGGATGTAAGCTCTTCTGAGGGCGGTGGGTTTGTCTTCTTGTTCACCGCTGGGTCCCCGGGTTCCAGAGCAGGGCTGAAGGAGGGAGGGGGAGAGGAGCGGAGGAAACTCAGACCGCGGGGCCCCACAGGCGGGTGCCCGTTCACAGCGCTCCCTGCTTGGGGCCCAAGCCTCACCGATCTTCAGTGTCAGACGCGGGTCGGCCTTGGCCTGTCGTGACCCAAGGCCGTGTGTGGGCCGCTTGGCCCAGGCCTACGTCGGCAGGGGTGGGGACGGGACGTTCCCCAGGCACACAGGATAACTTCGTAAGGCTGAATCTTATTAAAAAGCAGACGACATTTAAAACCAATTTGAAGTCGGTGAACGTTCACCCCCCTCCCCACGCATTTTAACATCCAGGATACGGCACCTTCCAAATCCATTTTACTCTGGTTTGAACAGCTCTGCTCCATGGAAATGCCTTAATCAGATCCCTCCGTTTCTCCCAGCCAGGCAGCTCAGGGGCGGTGTGTTTATTTTCCAGACTTGCCAGACTGTATGAAAACAGACAGCTGTACCTGTGCCAATGTGGTGTCTGTATTTTGGGGGAGGATCGAACACAAATATACTATTTTAGGGTGCCTGGCCAGACTTCCCTCCTGTCCCCAAATCCCGAGTGCCAAATCTTTCTGCAAGCAGTTAATTCTATAGTTAGTGGTTGCCTCTCTCCTGCTATGTTATTATTGAAAGCAAGGTTTCTCCGGCTAGAAAGATGTGTGGAGACGCCGCCTTCCCGGGTGGAGGGTCCTGCCCCGTGTGTCTCACGTCCTATTGGATGTTTTCCGGGTGGGCCTGGTGGCTGGGACTCGTGACCCCACAAATCAGGGCTCTCATTTTAGGGAGATCTGGAACGAGCATTTCATAGCCAGTGTCTCACTGAATGCTTGCATGAATTTTCAGGATTAACTTTTTTTATAAGAAAAAAAAAAACAGATTTAACAACCGAGATTTAAGAGAAGTGAGGTGAACGGCTAGCCGCCGGGCAGGACGGAAATCGTAGCGGCCCTGTCCACTCCGCCACGCTGCCCCCCGGAAGCAGACGGGAGCTCTGTGTTGGGTGTTTTGTTTTGTTTTTTTATTTTTTTTTTTTTTAAATTTTTTTTTTCAACGTTTTTTATTTATTTTTGGGACAGAGAGAGACAGAGCATGAACAGGGGAGGGGCAGAGAGAGAGGGAGACACAGAATCGGAAACAGGCTCCAGGCTCCGAGCCATCGGCCCAGAGCCTGACGCGGGGCTCAAACTCACAGACCGCGAGATCGTGACCTGGCTGAAGTCGGACGCTTAACCAACTGCGCCACCCAGGCACCCCTGTGTTGGGTGTTTTGGTTGGAAATTGTTTTCTCATTTCTGAACGCGACGGGAGTTGACGTAGGGCACGTGACATGCTGTGGATTGCGTTGGCCATTCCGGTGGAAGGTGTCTCTGTGCAGGTTCCGCCAGGGGAGGGGCCGGGCCGCGGGCCGCTGACAGCAAAGTGCTCACGTGCGGAAGGCGTGCTGCTTCAGGAGCCAGGGTGGCCGTGGCTCCAAAGCCGCCTCTGCCCACACAGGAAGGTGCATTTGAACGGTTGGCGGTAAAGAGTCACCGTCGCCATCAGGGGGCCCAGACCAAGGCCCAAGGGCCAAATCCAGCCCACCGCCTGCTGTCCATCAAGTTTTACTGGAAACCAACCATCCTTGGTTTAACGATTGAGTCTGGTGTGTCGTGCGCCAGGACAGCAGGGGTGAGGGTCTGACAAGGACCACGCGATCCATTAAGCTCAAAATACCTGCATTGTGCCCCTCGACAAAGTGACCCAACCCTTATCAAGCTAACCGTTACTGCCCTTTGCCATACATCCCCGTAGGAAAGGCGTCTGCCAAGCCCCGGCCTCCAGCGGGTGCCTGGTACCTTGCAGAGACAGTCGCACGGAGGCCTGTCTGGTCTCCAGACCCACCTGGCAAGTGACCATTGGACGGAAGGTGAGCCGCGTGCAGCGGCAGAAAGAGTAAGGAGCAGAATGAGCCCCCGGGAGGGGAAGTCGGAGCACACCATCTGGAAGGTTCTGCCAGGTCTGGGCAGCTGGCGGGAGGCGGTCTCCCCGGCCGATGGGCCAGGCCGATCGCAGAGGCGGGGCCCGTGCCTCCCACCCGATTTCTCCACTGTCTGTCCAAGACTGAGCAGAGACGGTCGGCCCTGGGCTTGCGGGCGGGAGAGACGGGGGCTGCGCGCCTCCTTGAGCAGCATGGACTTGGGTGTGTGGTGGGGGCTGGGGGCCACCGCCGCCAGGCTTGGCCGTTCCACCGTCGTGAGTGTCCTCCAGCTTCTGGCACACGGACACCAGCTTCTTCACTCATGAGATAAAGGCCCGGCCCCGGGCTCTGTGATGGTGGCCCGTGAGGGACGTGGGGCAGGTCTCGGTGCCCGGAGGACACAGGTGGGTGCCCCCGTTTGCAGGGCAGAGGCAAGACCTCCCCAAGAGTGAGTGGCCCGGGAGGGGCAGCACAGGCCCCGGGCTGTCCCCTTTCGGCTGCCGCCGGGGCACTGACGGACTCCCCCTGCCCAGGCTGCCCTCCCCAAGCCTCTGGGCTGGGAACCCACGTTTCCCCAAGGACACTGCGGTCCCTGAGCCTGCGCTCCAGGAGTGCCCCCAAGCTCGAGGCCCCACCGTGCCAGGCTGTGCAGGGAGATTCCACCTGTGTTCACACAGTCCCCTGTAGAATGGGACTCTGACCAGGGTTCAGGACAGGACTTTCGACATTCTCTGCTATTTAATTGCTTGATTATGTTTGATTTTATTCACAAAATAATTAGCCTACTAAGCATCTAATTATTGCTAAGGCATGCATTATCGAGATCAGCGCAGCTCCGGGAGATTAGCAAACATCACTGCCTCTGGCTCGCTCTCTGGATGCAGCCACGTTTGGAAATTAGTTATTTTCTTACAATAAGGCGGCTTCTGATTTATCCGGGTCCTCCGGTTGTTCTGCGGAGAGTTGTTTGTGCCTGGCTACATCTTCCCTCGCCAGTTTCTTTGAAAGACAACAAGGTTTCCAATTCAAAGTCGGCTCAGAAAACAATGACTCCCAGCTCAAGGGCAAAGCCGGCCATAATCCTGAGTAAACAGGGTGAATCTGTTATCTCCCTGCTGCTGGAGATTAGGGAGGCAGCAACCCCTCCATTTATTAAAGGTGCGGGATCCAAGCATCCGAGGCGGATACCGGCCGGGGAAGGCTAATTAGAGAGATGGGCAGATAAACTGGATGCTTTATAATTTATCTAATCATGAAGTCAACTTTGCCCCGGGCGGGCCGTGCGCTCAGGGAGCGATTTCTATCTGGCGTGTGCTCTGCTGATCCGGGAAAGGAAGCTGCTGTAGGCTCACTTCCCCGGCTGGGGCTGGGCACTCCAGAAAGTTTCTGTCTGTGCCCTGGAGAGAGGGTGTGGCTTTTGCATCAGCCAGACCTCCCAGGGGACCGGTCCTGGTTCCACTGCAGCCTGGGTTGTGACTGTGGGCAGATGACCCTGCCTCTGGGAACCCTGTTTGGCCCCCACCTGCCCCAGGGAGCCCGGCCACACGGAGATGCCCCTGTCCCCACAGGAGACGGGCCCTCCTCCCCCCCTTTTTGGAAGCTCGTGCTGGGTTCCAGCCCACCCAGGAGGTGGTGTCCCCCGGGAGCCGGAGCGGGTCTGTCGGTGAGGCCCCCGCACTCCTACCCTCAGAGCCTTCCCCCAGGTGCCTGTCGAGCTCCCGCTTTGGAGAGTAGGGGTGCTCCGTTCCATCCTGCACAAGGAACATTCCCTCCTGGCCCCTCTACATGGCGGGCACAGCAACGTGCACGTTGGCGTGGGGACAGCTTTTCCCCTGAGAAGAAAAATCACTTTGATAGACCTATTTTTGTAATCTGTCAATTGTGTAAAACCCTTTTCAATTTGGGGGGGAAAAAAAAGCCAGAGCTCCTAAAAAATCAATCTAGAGGTGAGGTCTCTTTGGAAAGAAGAATTATCGAGGATTTCCAGATGGTGGCCTTTAAAGGTGCAGCACAGGTCTGGAGCGCTGGAGTGGGGGCAGAAGGATGGGAGGGGGGCCCAGAGTGTCCCCAGCCAGCCTCCGCAGAGCAGGGGGGTGAGCACACTGACTGGATGTCCACAAGGGACCTTGAAGAACTCATCTCTGAGGCCCCCAGCCTCTCCCACAGATGCTGCTGGAGACAGATTCATGGTGGCCGCTTTATTTGGACCCAAGAAAGGCTGGTGCCACGTGCCCTGGTGGCCCTGGCAGATATGGGGGGGGGGGGAGCCAGCCACCCCCGTATCCAGACTGACTCTGTGCCCCTTCTAGGGGGGTCTGGGCCCTCAACGCAGGTGGATCCGGGCTAAAAGCACATCCGTGCACACCGGGCTCCCTCCCTTCTGCAGGTGACGTCATGGTTGGTGTGTGTTTCCCTCCAGGTTGTGCGTGAGGTACTTTCACTTGGCTTCCAGCGGGACGTCCAGGGCACAGGATCATCCCTCTCCTCACTTTCTCTGTGGCCGGTTAGCCCCCTGAGCCCATCCAGGTGGGAACCTCGGGCCTCCCGGTGCTGGGTGAGGGCGTGTGTGCGGGTCTGATGCTCCCTCGGGGGACACTTGGCTGCGTGCCATCAAGGGGGAAGTCTGGGGACAGATCTGTCAGAATCGTTTGACTCAAGGGTAAGTTAGGGGTCCAACCCCCCAAGGCTCAAGGGAGCAGGGCCTTTGGAGCACCCCCTCCTGGGTCAACGGGTGTGCCACTCTGCTGAGCACAGCAGCAGTCGGAGGCTCCAGGCAGAGGGCGTCCGGGGGGTTGGGGTGGAACTGGTGGCCCTGGGCCAGGTCCAGGCCCCTAAAGAAGCAGTTGACCAGAGAGTAGATGTCTGAGCACCTGGTAGAAAAGGGGACAGAGGCTGGTGTGCGTGTGGTGGGAGGCCATCCAGGAGCTCGGGGCAGCCCTGGTGTGGAGGTGGAAAGCCTAATGCTGGGCCTGGGCAAGACCAACTCAGGTGCTGGTACTGGGCACTGAGTGCTGGGTATCAGGTACTGGGTAGCAGGCACTGGGCACTGGGTGCTGGAAACCAGGTATTTGGCACTGGGCACTAGGTACTAGGCATTGGCATTGGGTTGTAGGCACTAGGTACTAGGTATTAAGCACCAGACATGGGCAGTGGCACTGAGTACTGTGTGGTGGGCACCAGGCCTCAGGTACTGGGTACCAGGTACTGGGCGCTAGACCCTGGCATTGGTACTAGGTAGTGGATATTGGGCAGTGGGTACTGGGTACTTGGTACTAGGCACCAGGCACTGGGTGCTGGGCACCAGGCACCAGGTTCTGGGCACCAGGCACCAGGTTCTGGGTGCAGGGCGGTGAGACCAATGTTGAGCCCCCAGGCGCCCCTGCTCTCTGCTCCGTATGGGGAAGGGGCAGGAGTGGGGAGATCCAGGTGGGCTCGGCCCTCAGGGGCCTGTAGTCCGCCGGGCAGGGCGCACGTCATGAGGCCCGCCGGCAGAGGGATGTGGCCACATGTGCTCGGGGCGTGTGTCACCTCCATTCCTGCGGAGCTGAAAGAGCGGAGGGGTCGCCTGAACTGCTGGGGACACGGGGTTCTCAGGGGGAGCCTGCAGGATGCTCCCTGCCAGGCCCCGCGTCCCCAGGGGTGTCAGAGGGCACAGCCGTGTCCCCGTCCCCGTCCCCGCGCAGCAGAGCCTCGGCCCCTCCCTCCTGTGTGACACTAAGTAGGACGCTTGGCCTCTCTGTGCCTCTGCGTCCCCGTCGGTGATGGAGGGGGACAGCCATGCCTCTCTTCTTGCGGGACGGGGACGCGAGCATTTACTTATCAGACGGTCCCCCATTATCGTCGGGCAGAACGACACAAAGACGGACAGTGGTCTCGAGTGTCTAGGAAGTGAAGGGAGAGGAAACAGAAGAAGCCACATCTGTAAGTGGGACGTGTGAGCGGCTGAGGGAGCCGCCGTGGCCACGCGAGACGGTCCACGGATTGGGCGGGCGGGTGACCCTGCACTGGGGCAGTCTACACCCATTCCTGCAGGCGCTCCGTTAGCCGCCCGGCTGCACCGCGGCCGGGACACAGCGCCGTGCACCCGTGTGAGCGTGAGCCTCGGGCGGGACAGGCCGAGCCGCGTGGGGAACCCGTCGGGAGGCCGATGCCCGGTTCCTACCGACCCTCTGGGCCCAGCTCGGGTCCGGAGAATCTGGAGAAGCAGCGGGCTCTTCAGACGCGGGTACACGGACGGCGGGGACCAGCGTCTGGCCCGCCCTCGCGCACAGAGCGCGGAGCGAGACCGCCAGCAGCGGAGGGCGTCACCTTCCCACAGCAGGGCCAGGGCCGCGGAACAGGGCGGTGGCGGGACCAGAATGCGGGTCCCGGGGCCGGCGGTGGCACAGAAGCCCAAGGGCCTGGATGAGGAGGGTCTGGTGCCCCGTCAGGCCTTGCTGGACGCCACGCGCGTGTAAATACACGGATGGTGTGTGCACGCACGTGTGATGGGAATTGCACACGCACGCATAGCACAGGTAACACCGGGAAAACGCTTACACACGTCAGCTCCACAAACCCAAGACGACGCTGCTTGATCTCGTCTGACACACGGCTGCCCCGGGACCAGGCTGCAGGGGACATCGTGAGAGCGGGCCACCAGCCCCTCTTCTCCGCGGAAAAACACCCCTTCCCTCCGTGCAGGGGAGGCTGCTGCGGGTCCACGCCCTTGGACACCTCGTTCTTGGGGCACAGCGAGCGGGGGCTCCCCGAGGGGGTGTGCGGAGGAAAGTGCTCCCCTCCCTCTGGGCGAGCAGGGCCTGGGGTCCGCGCCCCTCCCCGCCGCCCGCGCCCCTCCCCGCCGCCCGCGCCCCCGCACAGCCCACCCTGAGCGCGGACCCCCGTGCCGACACCCCTCCCGAGCGGTGCGCGCACACGGCACCCGTTAAGAAATAGCTAACCGATCGCGGTATGAACAATAATATCGAGATTACCGACCATCTGTTTACAGACGCGGGTTAATGTCATTTTCAATCTGAGGATTTAGCCGCTAATGATGTACAAATTACTGTTTTAAATTCATTTAAAATGGTCCCTCCGTGTGAAGTTAAGCGGCCGCGTTCATGCACGTGGTGGCTCACTTCCGTCACGTGTCCTCCAGCCGCAGGGCGAGCCCCGGCCCGGGTCACCCGCGTGAGGACCGCCCAGCGCCGCCGCGTCTTCGCGTGTGAGCCGCAGGCCCCCGGTGACCCGTGCCCCCGTGGCTTTGACGCTCGCTTCCCTCCCCCCTCTCGTTTTGCCGCGCGCCCGTGGTCCTCGCGCAACTCTGTGCGCGTGGGCTCCGTGGACGTCTGTCCGGGAGACAGAGCCCCCGGTGCGGATGTGCGGGGGGGCACGTCTCCGACTTTAAGAAAACTCCGCGCTTTGGCCGGAGAGATGCAAACGGGGACCAGCTGCGCCCCAGAAACCGCCCGCCCACGCACTCTGTTCACCGTGAGGGTGGCTTCCACCACCAGGCCGTGAGCGTCGGCATCCGGCAACAGGGGTGAGTTCCTGAAACTCCCGACCTGGGTGCCCGCTGATGGTTCAGAGCTGCCGGCCGTGCCCCGGGTGCACGCACCGCGGTCCACGGAGGGCTCCCTGTGTCGCCCCTCTTTCAGGGAGGAGGTAGGCGCAGGGGTACGCGCCTCGCCCTGGTCACACACCAGGCGGCTGGGCCGGGGGAGGCGGCGGCGGTCAGAGGCCTGGCCCTTTGCCAGAGTGGGCAGCGAGTGGACTTGTGTCCTCCAAAGACGTGTGTCCGCGTCCTGCCCCGGGACCCGGGACTTGGCCTTATTGGTACGAAAAGGCTTTGCAGATGCTCTCAGGTCAGCGTGGGGTCGCAGCAGTGACTGGTGACTTAGGACAAGACATAGAGACATGGAGAGGCCACGTGAACATGGAGGCAGACACCGGGGACGAGGCCACAAGCCCAGGGACCCCGGAGCCCCCGGAAATTCGGGAGGAGCCTCCGTGGAGCCTCCAGAGCGAGCGCGGCCCAGCAGACACCTTGATTTCAGACTCCGGCTGCAGACCAGGGGACAGTACGTTTCTTTGGTTATGAGTCCCCAGGCTTCCGTCATTTATTTACAGCCCAGGACACTCGGGGTGTCTTCACGCAAGTCCCCGCTGGAGACTGCAGCCTTGTGGGGAGCATGCACTTCTCGGGGAGCCTCGAGGCACGTGCCCTGGAACACGGGGGGCGGGGTGTCCCAGGAGCTGCTGAGGGCACCCCCTTACCAACTCTGGTGGGCGCAGCTTGCCAGCCTCCGGGGTGAGCTGCAGACCAGAGCCTCCCCGGGGCCTCCACTGGCCTCGGTCTTCGCACTCCCTGACCCCCGTCCCGCCCGCTGCCTGTACCCATGGATCGTGTCTGACAGTCGGGCCCCCTTGACCCTCTGGAATCCAGAGGTCCAGGGTCCCCCAGCCCTGGAGCTTCTGCGAGAGCCCCACAGGGTGGGTGAGGACGGTCCTCGAAGACCCGGGAAGGCTTCTGCTACTTGCTTCTCTCTGGGTCTCGGCCTTCACCCGTCTGCGAGGTCCCGGGTCCTCCCAGAGACCAGGGCCCAGGCTGGCGTGTCCAGGACCGCGGGTGCAAAGTGGGTGACCCGACACAACAGAACCCATCTCCGTGGGGAGCAGACGTCTGAAATCAAGGCTTTGTGGGGCTGTGCTCCCGCCAGGGGCTCTGGGGAGGGTCCTCCCTGCCTCCTGCAGCTCCCGGGGCTGCGTGCTCGCCAGGCCTCGCGTGTGTGCCCAGTCTCCCTCTGCCACTCTCTTAGGAGCACACCTGCCATCAGAACAGGGCCCATCCGGGTGATCCAGATGAAGGCTGTCTCCCCAAATCCTTAACTTGACTGCATCGTTTACCATCTAATGACCACATGTAAGGTCACAGTCACAGGCTCCAGCCCTGGGGCAGGGACACACTTTCTGGGGACCACCACCCGGTCATGGGAGCTGGGGCTGCCCCATGCACCATCCCCAGGCCTGGGCTGCGCTCTGTCTGTGCACTGTCTGCGGGATTCTGGGGACCCCGGACATCCATGCCCCCAGGGGGCCTGCAGACGTGAGGGCGGAGCGGTGTCACAGTGCTCCCCACCGCGTCCAGCCCCTCCTCCCCAGATGCCCTCCCTGCTCCTGTCTCGTCCGATCCCACACACCCCGGAAAGGGCCAGCCTAGCCTGTCCTTCTTTCCTGGACTCTCTGGAACTCCGCTCCCGGTGACCTGGCCCGGCGATCTTGCCTCTCCCCTGTGGCTTCCCGCCCCACCCCCGCCGGGGGTAGGAAGGGTCTCTGTGCCCTTCGCAGCCGGCCCCGCACAGGGACGGGCACTCCTGACAGTGGCCCTGCTGACCCGCGGGCGGTGGCCCGAGAGGCTTCAGGCCCCAGCCCCACGCGGTGATGTCTGAGAAACAGCCACGCTGGGGCCACACCAAGCCTGTTTCCCTTGCCAGCAGCCGAGGCCGACACTAAAGAGAGCACACGGAGTGCAGGGCTGTCCCCGGGGGACTGGCCTTGGCCTCCGAGAGGTGGGCGCTGTCCCTGTCCCCATCCCCGTGTTCTCTGAAGGGAACCAAGGCGCAGAGACGCTGTGGCCTTTTCAAGGCCAGGTAAGTGGACGGAGGCGCAACGGGATGGGGCCAGGCAGCCTGACGCCCCTGTCGGCCCCTCGGAAGCCGCTGGAGAACGTTCCACCATGAGGGGCGACCCCGATCTGTGCTCACCAGAAACGTGGCTTGCGCTGCCCCGAGAGCTCAGAAGCGCCTTCGCACTTGGCCCCTCACCGGGCTCGCCCCAGCCCAGGCCTCCACCCTGCGACCCGCCTCCTGCCGGCTCGGACTCCTCCCTGGGTCCGGGACGTTTCCACCTAGACGTGTCCCTCCCTGGCCTCGGCGCCCCAGCCTTCTCCCTGCCACCCCCCGCCCTCTGGCTTCAGTGGGCTCCCCCACCCGGGACGTAGCTGCGTCCACTCAGCCCTGAGCTTCCCGCTTTCCCTGTGTCCCTCTCGCAATGACCCCGGGGCCTCAGCGTGGCAACCACCGTCCCCCCTCACACGAGGCTGCCTGACCTGGGGCCGGGGCTGGGGGCGCGTCAGTGACCCCGCCGGCGAACCGTCCAGTCCCCCCGTGCAGCCTTCAAGAGCACCCCCAGGTCTGGCCCGCGGCCGCCTCACCCTCACCCGCCCGCACAAGCAGCCTGAGCGCGGTGGACCCGCCCGCGTAAATCGCACGACTCCCCGCCAAGGCTCCGGACAGCTTGGGCTTCGCTGGGCAGGTCAGGACGCCCCCAGGCCACGCCCCGGGCCACGCCCCCTGGAGGCTCTGGGGAGAAGCTCATTCCCGACTCTCCCTACTGGAGAGCTGCGCTTCCCGGCCTCTCCCCCCACGGAAGCAACATCTCGCCGTTTCCCTCTCCTGAGGACCCTCGAGGTCACCGCCCAGATAACCAGGAGGCCTCCCCCCCACCTCCAGGTCCCTGACTCCGTCCCACCCACAAAGTGCCTTCGTCCCTGGAAGGTGGCTTTCTCCTGTCCCAGAGACTGAGGACGGGCTGGGGGCACTGCTCAGCCCACCCCCAGGTGCGCTTGCCCCAGGAACCGCCATGCCCGCAGCTCCCAGCACACACGGCCCAGGTCTGCCCGTCTCCCGCCTTTGCTCTGTGCCCCGGCGTCCCCTGTCACCTCCCTACCCCCCACTCAGCAAAGTTTACTGAGCTCACACCCCGGGCTGGTGCAACATGAGCCAGCCCTGCTCTCAGCAGGACGGAGGACATGACAGCGTGTGGGGGCAGCTCTGAGGCCACGGGGACCCACGTGGGGCTGGTGGGGACCCTCGCAGCACAGAGGGTGCAGATCTCAGCAGGACGGAGGACGTGACAGCGTGTGGGGGCAGCTCTGAGGCCACGGGGACCCACGTGGGGCTGGTGGGGACCCTCGCAGCACAGAGGGTGCAGATCTCAGCAGGACGGAGGACGTGACAGCGTGTGGGGGCAGCTCTGAGGCCACGGGGACCCACGTGGGGCTGGTGGGGACCCTCGCAGCACAGAGGGTGCAGATCTCAGCAGGACGGAGGACGTGACAGCGTGTGGGGGCAGCTCTGAGGCCACGGGGACCCACGTGGGGCTGGTGGGGACCCTCGCAGCACAGAGGGTGCAGATCTCAGCAGGACGGAGGACGTGACAGCGTGTGGGGGCAGCTCTGAGGCCACGGGGACCCACGTGGGGCTGGTGGGGACCCTCGCAGCACAGAGGGTGCAGATCTCAGCAGGACGGAGGACGTGACAGCGTGTGGGGGCAGCTCTGAGGCCACGGGGACCCACGTGGGGCTGGTGGGGACCCTCGCAGCACAGAGGGTGCAGATCTCAGCAGGACGGAGGACGTGACAGCGTGTGGGGGCAGCTCTGAGGCCACGGGGACCCACGTGGGGCTGGTGGGGACCCTCGCAGCACAGAGGGTGCAGATCTCAGCAGGACGGAGGACGTGACAGCGTGTGGGGGCAGCTCTGAGGCCACGGGGACCCACGTGGGGCTGGTGGGGACCCTCGCAGCACAGAGGGTGCAGATCTCAGCAGGACGGAGGACGTGACAGCGTGTGGGGGCAGCTCTGAGGCCACGGGGACCCACGTGGGGCTGGTGGGGACCCTCGCAGCACAGAGGGTGCAGATCTCAGCAGGACGGAGGACGTGACGGTGTGTGGGGCTCTGGGAACCTGGCTGAGGACGGGACCCAGGGAGCTGTCTGCCTGCCGGCTGTGACCTCTGCACTGAGGGGTCATTCTTGTTTTCTGAGGGGCCACCGCTGGGCAAAACAGGCACAAGGTCCCTAAAGAGAACCTCAGGAAGGCAGGTGCCAGCTGCCCAGGAACGGGGACACGGGGGCTGAGAATGTGGCCGCTGTCACCACACACACCTGGCCTGAGCCTCGGCCGGACCCTGTACCGCGAGACCCCAAGCCAAGCCTCTCAGGCGCTGCTGGGGACGCCTGCCTGCCCGTCGGCTCCCAGGGACAGGGGAGGGGTGACACGGGGACGGCAGCCGGCAGTCGTGATGATGGTGACGATGATCGTTGCCCTCCGACGAGCGATATCATCGCGTGTCCTTGGGAGAGCGCAACAAGGTCTGAATAAAAGGAGCGACTTCCCGTAAAAGAAGCTTAAGGAACCCGTCTGGCGCCTGGTTTGCAGACCCTTGGCTTGAATGGTCCCTGGTGGTGGGGACGCGGGTGCCGCCCTGACTCCTGCCCCCCTCACGCCACCTGCTTTCGCCTCCTTTCCTGACCACATTCAGCACGTCCCGCATCCCTGAGGTTCTGGAATTTCACGGGACCTGCTTCCGGAGCCGCTCTTGGGTGACCACCTCCTGCCTCCGCATGTCCGACTGGACAGCCCGAGACCTGCGACCCCCACGCCTTCTTGATTGTTTGATGACCCTCCCCGCCCCCCCCCCCCCCCCAGTTTCCTGTTCTCACTGTCCTCAGTTGCCCGTCTCCACGCAGACCTTTTCTTTGCTTCCTGTTCGGAGCCGAGTCTCCCCACCTCTGGCTTCTGGCGTGAGGTTTTCTCTCTTCCCTATTGTCAGAGTTTCCTTCCCGCTCTCTGCGTGTCCTTTGTCTCTGCGTCTCTGTGCGCAGGAAGACCGTCGTCCTCACATAGAGCCTGCATGTGGGGCTCTGTCTGTGGTGCCTGCTCTGCCCCCGTCCCAACGCCCCCTCCACCCCCAAGACCCCTCCCCGTTTAACCGCACGGCCCAGTCTTCACGGTCTCCCACCATCCAAGGACGACGTGCTGGTCGGAGGGCCTGGCAGGTGGTCCTCGTGGGACCCTCGGCCTCACCCGCGGAAGATCTCTGCAGACTTTCGCTGGGCCCGACCCGCTCCTGGAGAAGGTGCCGGAAAGGAGAGTGTGGATCCAAATGCCTCTGCCTGGGGCCCCATCAGAACAGGGCTGTGGACTAGCCTCCCTGTGTCTGCTCCACGCCGTCCCCCCCCATTGCTGCCCCCACCCCGTCCCCTTCCTCGCTGCCCCCACCCCGTCCCCTGCTGCTGCCCCCACCCCGTCCCCCCCATTGCTGCCCCCACGCCGTCCCTCCGTCCCTGCCCCCACCCTGCCCCCCTCCTCACTGCCCCACCCCGTCTCCCCCATCACTGCCCCCATCCCTCCCCTCCTCACTGACCCCATGTCACCCCCCACCCCTTCCCCCCTACCCCCCCCCCGCTGCCCCCACACTGTTCTCCCTGCCCCCAGCTGTCCCCATGCCCTCTGCTGTCCCTGGCCGCCTGGCCGCCAGGGCCCTCCCCCCACGCCCCGTCTCTAGAGACCACTGTTGGGTGCGGTGCTGAGCTGCAGCGAGGGCGCGGGCTCTGAAGTCCGCCGGAGGGTTCTCCGCCAACCGCTCACAGTCAGCACCGCTGGCCCGACCCCCACGGGGGCCTCGTGCTTCCAAGTCCAGCCTCTACTGTGGCTCAAGTTGGCACCCGCAGGTTCCCTCGGATCCGCTCGGCGAGCCGCCCTGTCTCGGGCTCTCTACTCGTGTGGGTTTGCGCGTTCCTGTTCTGGGACTTCACGCGAGCTCTCGCACAGACAGAAGCCCGTGTCCGATGGGGCACGAGTTGCCTCCCCGGGCCCGTGTGGTCCCCTGACCCCCAGTCTCTGCTGCCCCCTGCCTCAGTGTCACAGAGGGTCACCCGGGCCCTCAGGGACGCAGCCCAGGTGACCCCAGGGGCACCCAGGGACCATTCGACTGCAGGTGGTCAGTTCCGGCCGTGTCCGTGAGAGGGAGGGGGTCCCCCCACTTCCTGGAGGGGGAACAGGGCCGCACCATATGGAGCAGAGGGCACGGGTGCTGACCAAATGTTTACTGTGGCCTGTGCACGAGGGGAGCCGCGCCCGTGGGAAGCGGGAGCCGTGTCTCTGTGCAAACAGCGGGAAAGCCGATCTGCAAAGACACTCAGGACACAGATGCCCCACTTAGCACCTCTGTTGGCCGCCTGCGCTCCCCGCGCCTCTGAGCACCTCCGAGCCGCAGGGGAACCTGGCAGGCCGGCCCGGAGGGGCCCGTGGGAGGGGGCCAGAGCCCCGGAGACTTCCTGGTGCCAGGGCCGCTGGGCTGCCAGGCCGAAAGGGCCCCGCGCCCACGCCAGCCGGCAGCCCGGACCTGCCTCGGGGTAGGAGAAGGAAGCCCCCCTGGGGCCGCCGGCACCCCTGCACCGGGGTTCCTCGCTCCTGTGCTTCCCGGCCAAAGCAGAGGGGCCGGCCCGCCATGGTGGGTGGGAGAGGGAGGCCGCCGACAGACAGAGCCACAGGCCCCCAGGCCTCACGCCAGCCCCCGGGACGGCCTCATCGCCGCTGCTCACCACCCGCGGCCACGTGCGCCATGAAAACACGGCTCGCGTTGTGCCGAGAAATAGTCACAATGGCAGGTTTGGGCTGGCCGTGCCCCCAGATGCCTCCAGGGGGGCCCCGTGCTCTCCGCTGAGCCAGGCAGGTGCGCGGACTGGCAGGTGCATGTGGGTGCAGAAGCGGGGAGGCCGTCTGGCCACCTGCCCCCCACTCTGGCCTGGTCTCTGCTGCTTAGGGACCTGCCCGCCCCCCACCCCCCGTGTCCGGGAAGCACTCACCTGCCTCCGCATGTGACCGCCACGGCCCCGCCATGCCCGGCGCTCTCGAGGCCTCAGAAGGACAGGCACGTGGCCCTGGGCTGAGCTGCCAGTCGGTGCCGACGGCAGGAGGGCCGTGGCGACCGCAGGGAGGATGGAGGACGGAGGGCGGCCTCCAGGAGCTGGCTCCGGGCTCTCGCTGTGAATCTGAGCGAGCCGTCTCGCGGAAGCCTGAGGGAACGTCCCGTTAGGACGGGCTCACGGGAAGCACAGGGGTGGGAGGGGAAGGGAGTGTCCAGTGTCGCCCGGACGTCGGGACCCGAGCGGAGGGGAAACTGCCCTGCGTGTCACCCCTGGGCCGAGGGCAGAGGCCCTGCTCATTCCAAGCTGGGGCTGGCTTTCTTGCTGTTATCTCGTAAAGGCCGTCCTGTCTGGGACGGATGAGGGCCAGCTCCCCGGATGCCGAGGGTCCGTGGCCGTGGCGTTCGTGCCCAGGTGCTCGGGGTGGGCACGGGACGTGTCGACACGGCGGGCGGCTATGTCCACCCCACGCCAGCAGCACCAGCGTCAAAGCAAAGACCCCACATGTCGGTCTGATGGCTTTCCGAAAGGTGGCCTATCTTATCGCAGAAAACCGTGGTGAAGTCACGCCGTGGTGAACCGTGATCATTTTATGAATGTGAACAGTTAGGAGTCTTGTGACTTTCCAACACCAAGCGCAACCCGCCTTCCTCCCGGCTACTCAGCCCTGGGGTCACAGGTGACGCGGTCCTGCCTCCGTGAGGGGTGACGGTGGGTGGGGGGCAGCGGGCAGACACCCGGCCGGGCCTCTCTGGGGTGCAACCGGCCTCGTTAGGGAGGGGGCTCCAGACTGCGAGTCGAGAGCCGAGGGGCCTGGGCAGACAGCGCCCGGGCAGGGGGCTCGAAGCAGGCTTCTCCAGGCACCACATAAACTCACGGCTCCTCCCCGTGTCCAGGCCTCCCTCTTGAGCCCCAGATCCTTCTCCAGAGCGGGAGGGACACAGCCACGTGCCTCATGGGAGCTGGCAGGTGGCAGAGGGACGACCCGCTTCGAGACAGGAGCCTCCAGGCATGGGCATCACCAGGCCGTGGGAGCACCTTCCTGTGCCCCACGACCTCTGTGCTTACGTCTGCACACCGGGCTGTCGGGCCGGGGGGACAAGTGCTCTCAGACGCCGGGTCCCTGCCCGCCTCTCCCTCGGCAGGACGACCCGTGTGCTGTGTACCCAGGGCACACGCTTGGGGGGAGCCGGTGCAGGGAGCCCGGATCCCGAGGCCAGAGAAGCGTCAGCTGTTGCTTCCGGGGTTCTAGTAGCCAACTGGCCCAGGTGCCTGGCACCTGCCTCCGTCCCTAGGAACCTTTTAGTCCCCGCTCGTGGGGTACAGTGATGCTTTATGGGGTACAAGGAGGCAACACCCCCCAGATGGCTTCTCCTTCACTGACCGAGGCCCGGCTCCCTCCTGCACCTTCCCGAGTTCAGGCTCGTTCAGCATAGGGTGATGCAGACGGGGCCTCGGGACCTGTTGCCCCAGTGACGCGGGTGAGGACACTCCCAGATGCTGCCGTGTCCAGTGGTGACCAGAGACAAGAACTTTGCAGGGCCAGGGTCAGCCCTGGGCGCTCTGCCAGGCAGCTTTGCTGAGCCCCTTTGCACGGCTGGGGTCACGGGTCCCCCGGGGACTGCCCACCCCATTTCCACACGTGTCTCATAGTCTGGGGGACCAGAGGTTTCTGGCGGGGCAAAGGAAACCCCTGGACAAGCTCAGCACTGTGCCCCCCTTGCTGTTGGCTCAGCACCAGGACCCCCATGCTCTCGGCTGACCACCGGGTCCCCCCTGTGCTGTCCACCCACACCTGGTACACGATGAGGTCACACGTTGGGGGGTGAGGAGTTGGGGGACACGGGTGGGGGGGGTGAGCAGGACTCCAACGCCCAGCAAAGCATAAGATCAGCAGAGAGTGAACGTTGCCGTGAACACGTTGCCTGCTTGGCCGGCTCCTACCTGCGGGGGACACGGGCTGGACGGGGTCATCCTCGGGGGCTGAGGCAGGACCCCGGGGCCAAGTCTGGAGGCAGCTCCTCCCTGAGAGTTTCGGGGCTGGGGCACCAGGAGGGGCGGTCTCTGGCCCATCCCCGTCCGCCACACTGGCCCAAGGGCTGTGTGTCCTCCCCCCCGGGTGCCTCAATCCCGCGCTCACTGTTATTTATTTGGGGAAGGATGGAGACTGGTCTGTGTTGCTCAGCAAGAACAGCGTTATTCTGGCACAGAGGGAAGTCCTAACTAAAAATATTACCATAAAGAAAGCGTAAGTTATTCCTCTAATGTATTCAGAATGTCCTCGCCTGGCGTGCGAATTTGTGTAGCTCTTAATAATTTCCTGCCTGTCTAGCGTCGGTACACATGTGATATTGATTTTATTTTTCTCACCAAGTGTAAGAAATATACATTCTATTCACTCTTTAAGAAATCCCGGCTCCCACAGGCTGCCGGTTTATGCCACACGTGGCACTGGGCGGGGAGCTCGACGGGGTCCGCGGAGGCACGGGCCCGTCCCCCCGTGGCTGACGGTTCCACCCCTGCGGGAGGTCCCGTGGTGCGGGCGTCCGGTGTCCAGGAGGGGGGTGGCCCCCCAGCGGGTACAGCGCGACGATTCCGGGAGCCACAGCGGACGCCCCGTCTGCACTGCTGAGGTCGTCACGCCTCTGAGGCCTGGTGTCGGCCGCCTCAGGGCCGCTCGCTGTGTGACACGGGACCCTCGTGCGCCGAGGCCCCAGGGCAGGTGGCCCTGTGTGCGGGGGCTGCTGGGAGCCCAGGGACCCGGGGCTGTGACACACGGATCGCTTCCACCCCCTAGAGGCCGGCTCCCAGTCGCCGGCTGCGGACCGGGCCCTGGAGACACCGAAGCTCGGGGAGCGGCCGGGGTGCCCTGCCGGCCGTGAGCCCCAAAGCTGTGGTCCGGGGAGCCCCTCGCGGCCTCGGGCTGCCGGCAAGGCCCTGACCTTGTCCGGACCTGCCCACGCGACCTCCGAACGCCAACAAACCTCTCTTGATTCGAGAGAAGATCTCTCTCTTCTAAGAGCTGGAAATAGTCCAGAGCACAACACAACAGGGCACACACACACACACACACACGCACAGCACACCCCCCTGGCCCTGCAGGCTCCTGGTTTCCGCATCTGCCCGCCCCCACTGCAGGGAGCCCCCGGAGCCCCTCGTCACTTGTACCCAGCCCACTGCCCTCCTGGCCTGGCCTGGGGCCTCCTCCCCGGGACATCTGGTCCCTCTGAGGGCCACGCCCACAGCAGCGTGTCATCCCCTCCCCCTCTCCATCCCCCTGGACCCTGGCCGTGCCCCCCACCCCTTGCCCTTCCCCCCCTGAGCTGTGGTTCCGGGACACTGGCTGCGAGGGGTCCCCTGCTGGAAGACCAACCCCCCCCCCTCCGGCTGCATGTGGACAGAAGATGGGGACTGGGTGGGAGACCGGCCCTCGGTGGCCAAGAGGACAGGGCTTCGCATCACAGAGCAGCATCGTGGACCCACCCGGGACTTAGTGCCTCAGCTCACTCGCCAAACAGCCCGGATGACAGGACTGCCGTTAACCTGTTTCAGATGCAGACAGGAAACCATGGGGACGGGATGGTCGAGGGGACGCTGAGCCCTGGCGAGAGCTGGCCGCTGTCCCGGGAGCTCGCCCTCCGGGCTCACCCGCGGGCTCAGGTCGCTCGGGCTGGTGGGAACGGAAAGAACCGACAGTTTGTCTCGGACGAGATGCCAGTGTCCTGCAGGGAGGGCAGGACAGAGGGACAGAGGCCACTGCGCCCGGGGCACGGTTGGCGGAAGGGCCGGCGCCCTCAGGAAAGGCTGAAGGGTCCCCATGCATGTGCATACTCCCCCTGCGGGGTGGCCAGCCCAGGGGGGCAGGGCGGACGAGGCCCAGGGGTGCGGGCGGCTCCTGGCCAGCCGGGTCCTCGGTCCCTGGGATCTGTGTGTCGTCCCGTCGGCCTTGTCCAGGGAAGACGTGCGCCCAGGGTGTCCACTGTCCCTGCCCCGGGCGCCGTGGGTCTGTGGCTCGCACAAGAGGAGGAGGAGTGGGGCGAGTGTCCGTGGCACGGGTGGGCTGTCCTCACCGGTCCCCGTGGCACCCCGGTGGTGGGCGGGCAAGCAGACGCTAACCTTTCCTATTTCGTCTCATTTCATCACGCACACCCTCCCAGGATGCGAGGGCCACGCAGGCAGACACGTTTGCTCTCCCTGGGAAACTCCTCGCTAAATCCCTCCTGAATTCAGAGCCATGGTCGTGGGAGCCCACGTTCGCGCCTTCTCCTGGGGCCGGCTGGCGTGGCCTCGCGACGGTGCGGGACGATTAGAAACCCGCAGCCGCTGCGTGTCAGACACTCATGGGACCCGTGGCTGGTGGCGCCCGCCTGGGCCTGGGGCTTCGGCCTGTCGGCGGCCCCGGGGGCCCCGAGCTGTGAGCCTCCGGTCTCCGTGGCCGTCACGGTGATGGGCTGAGGGCTCGCTCCGGGGGCGGCGGGGGGGGCAACGCCAGGGGCCGTGGCCGTTCAGCCAGACGGCTCTCTTGCTTAAAAGAGGTAGAGAAGACGGGGCATGTGACCCTGGCCACACCCTCTGCGGTGTGGGGCTCGGCCAGCCCCCTTCCTCTGCGGGTGGAGACTCCGCGACCCACAGTCCGCTCGGTCCCACCATGGATGGAGCTGCCACATCACAACAGTGAACAGACAAGGCTGTGGAGCCATCCGGGTGGAGTCCTCGTGACGGGACGGGCACCGTGTCCCCTCCCTGCACACCCAGTGCCTTCCGTATAGCCCCTGGGAGAATCCACCCTTCCTTTTGTTGTATTTTTTAATGTATATTTATCTTTGAGAGAGAAAGAGAGAGAGAGAGAGAGAGAGCACGTGAGCATGAGCGGGGGAGGGGCAGAGAGAGAGGGAGACACAGAATCGGAAGCAGGATCCAGGCCCCGAGCTGTCAACACAGCCCGACACGGGGCCGGAACCCACGAACTGCATGATCGTGACCTGAGCCGAAGCCGGACGCTTAACCAACTGAGCCCCCCAGGCGCCCCTTGTAAAATTTTTTTTAATTTATTTATCTTGAGAGAAAGAGAGAGCGAGAGAGAGCCAGTGAATGTCAGCGGGGAGGGGCAGAGAGGATTGCATGCAGACTCCCGGCACCGTGAGCAAGGAGCCTGACTCAGGGCTTGAACCCACGAAACACGAGATCATGACCTGAGTGAAAGTCGAACGCCTACCTGACGGAGCCCCCCGGGCGCCCCGCCCCGCTTCTTGCCATCAAAGCACGGTGGTACCAGCGGGTCAGAGACCCCCTCCCGCCCCCCGCCACACACACACACCTGATGTCCTTTATTCTGAAGGAAAGGCTCCAAAGGCGGATTCTGGGTCACAGGGAACACGCCTCCTGAATATTAAGCCGTTTCCTGATTGCTTCCCACCGGCGTCGCTACAGCTCCCGTCTCGGCCGCCACCGTCGGGACGTCCTGTTGTCCCGCATCCTCCCTGACGGGTTTGGATGTCGCCCTTCAAACAGGGGCAAGAGGGACGCAGCCAGGAGCAGAATTCTTCGGAATCGTTATAAAACAAGCAAGAGTCTGCGCGGCCCGCGGGGTTCCTCTCCTCCCAACTGCCTGTTTCCCGCTCACGCTGTTCAGTCTCGTCCCGCTGTCGGGAGGAGGCCCGTCCGTCTGCCGGAACGCCTCGTCCGTGTGGACGCTCACTCTCCATGGCCACGCGTGTGACAAACAGATCGACCTGGGCCTCAGCTTGTCCTCTGGGCCCCTGGACAGACGTGCCGGGCGTCCACCCTCGTGAAGCTCTGAGCCGTGAAACGCGTCTAGATTCCAGAACCCGGCTTCCCGCTGCTTCCTCCAAACTCACACGAATGCTCCTCCGAATTTTCTTCTAAACTTCCTGTGGTTTACGTTTAGATGTTGAGCTACCCCGAATTTATTATAACCCTGAGGGGAGAATGCTGTTTTCATCCCGGATGGTTGGCCTCTCGGCTTCGTGCCAACACAATAAACCCTTCCCTCTCTGTGGAATAAAGATCCCACGGTGGCCGGGATTCCGGGCAGGAGGGGTTCCGCGTGGACTCTCTCTGTTGCTCACGTCTGTGCACTGACCCCGGGGCCAGAGCCCCGCGTCCCGATTGTGGCTGCTCGATGCCGAGCTGTGATACGTGGGCGGGTGCCGTTTCCCTCACAGAGTCTCCGGATGTTCTGGGACGAGCAGGGGTCCCTCCGTGGGAATTGTGTCCTACCGATGCAGGTGTCAGAGAGCCCCCTCGATTCTACCGGGGACGGTTTTCTATTCGCACATTCGTGAAATAAACAATAAACCCACGAAGCTAAATGTGACAACTCCCCGGGGAGCGAATCGCATCTTTGTTGAGTTTTCCTAGTGGAACCAAAGTGCCCTGTGTTTACTCAGGTCTCCCCTGGTCTCACCAGGACAATTTATATTCATCACCCCGTGGGGCCTGCACCTTTCTCGTTCAAGTACTACGAGATCTGAGTCGCCGATGACATCTTTGCCTGGCGGAATATTGTCCATTTCCTTGTGGAACAGCAAGCAGCTGGCACGAAAAGAAAAAAAAAAAAGCTACTAACTGACTAATTGTGATCGGTTTACTTTGTATCCAACTGCCCCCCAAATCACATTCTGCTGGAATCAGGAGCTTACTCTGTGCGATCTCCAAGGGGAGGCGGGTCTGTCTGTGGGCTTCTGCGCGTGGTTTTGGCAGACGCCGACTCTTCCCAGAGCCTCTGGCCCGGAATCCCCGAACTGCGCACGACGTAAACGAAGGCTCCCAGCGCCTGTGTGTGTGCACGCCCGTGATCATGCGTGAGATGCATCCACACTCACACACACCGCAGAAAAGTGCCACTGACGGCAGGCAGGTCCCCCCGTGCCCAAATCCCCCTATCTTCACAGCCTGGGGAAAGTGACAGGGGGCCTGCTGGCCAGAGCGGACCCGGGTCCTGCAGCGGAGGCATCTGGGAGCACGTTCAGAAACCTCGGAGTCGACTCCTCGTAACGGCAAGGCCTCCCAGCAGGCAGCTGGGGGTGACTGAGTGGGCAGCTTAAAGGACAGGATGTGCTCACAGGTGCTTAGGCTCATTTTGCTCCGGACGGTTGCACCCCCGGTCGTCCTGCCCGCCCACCTGCTGGACCAACTACGCCTAAAATAATTGTCAGGAGGGATGCAGGGCGTCCGGCCCCCTGACGTCGACGGCCGAAATGAGAACTTCCTTTGGAAGCAACTGGAGATGTATGAATGCCAGGGAGGCGCGTTCCTTTCGGCTCAGAAACCCCGGAGAGGCCACCATCCCATCGGGCGCTGCCCGGGCGCCTGCCCTCCAGGGCTCCTCGGCCATCTGGCCCTGCTCGGCCACACCTGCCCCTCCTCCTCCAGCCTCGGCCGCGTCCTGGGCGCCGCTCCCCCTCCCGCCCCCTCCGCCCCGCACCTGCTCCGTCCTCTTCCCGGAGGCGCATCCCAGGCCCCGCTTCCTGGCTCCCTCCGTCAGCTGCGACCTGCAGGTGTGTGGACCCCAGAGTTGCACAGTGTTCAGCGTGGCGCACTGACGGTGGGTCTGGGTCCATCTCCTGGCTCGTTAGCCCCTGGGCTTGCACTTGGGCCCCGTCTTGTGCTCCCCCTTGCTTTGTTGTTCGAGCCCCTGCAGGTCACCCCGCACCCGGTGAGCAGCGCCCAGCGAGTGGGGGCCCGGGGGAGGGGGGCAGCGCGGCTCTGGGGAAGGCGGAGGGAACAGGGCAGCGTTGGGATGTTACCGAGGTGTCCCCACCCTGGCCTGGGTGGGGGGCGCTCTCTGGGAGAGCAGGGTGGAGGCAGTGGTGTTCCAGGAAGGGGGAGCTCTGTGAGAGAGAGAACTCGCTGGGTGGCCCCGTGAAGGCCCCCCGGTGGCTCCCGGCCCCTGCCTCTCCCTGAGACAGGGCCGGGGCTCCGGTGCCCTGAGGGATGCTCCTTGCCGCGGCCCTTTCCCAGACAGCGTTTCCTCCCGCCGAGCAGGGAGCAGGGGCTCCGGTGAAGTGCTCAGAGACCCCGTCCTCAGAAGCCACGTTGAGACAGCAGTTCGGAGCCGTGACTTTGCGTTTTCCAGAAGGCTCAGACCCAGCTGCTGGCACGGGCGGCCTTTGTCTCCCTGCAAAGGTCAGCGTCCGCGTGACCTTCTGCTAACAAAGGACCGTCCTCTCGAAGCCCCTCCCGGACAGCAGACGCGCACACACGCAGTCCTTGCCGCACTGGCTGTGTGGGACGGGCGCCGCGGCGTGACCCCAAGGTGAAGCACACGTACCGTCACGGGGCCCCCCTAATCGGCCGCCCAAATGCCAGTCTCACCTGGGAGGGAAAGAAAGGTCTTTGTCACGACCGGCAAAGCCCGAAGGCCCAGAGGCAGGGTCGCTGTCCTGAGCTGACCCCCTGGGCCGGCCGCACCGGGGCGCAGGGCCCACGGGGGCCGCCCTCTGTGACCGGCAGACAGAGCAGGCCGCACGGCGGGACGAGGAGGCCGCCAGAGGCCCGGATTCCCACCTGCCTTCACCTCGGTGGCTTTGGGGTTCGTGAGTCTCCTCGGCCCTTAGTTTCATCTCTTGTGGGACAGGAGCATCTCTAGCTTTGGGGCGATTACAGCTGACCTATGTGACATCTCGACAGGTCGGGGGCCTTCCTTCGTTTCCGCTGACGGGGCGCTCGCCTCTTTCTGCCCGGTTCCCCCTCCTCGGGCCGCAAAGTGCTGGGCACTGGGGTCTCAGCCCCGCTCCCGCCCCGGCTCAGCCGTGTCCTGCCCTGCCCGTTGCCCTTGTCTGCCACCTCTGGCCTTCCCAGCTCACCAGGTCGCAAGGCCTCGCGAATGTCCCCGATCGTGGGGTGTGGGCACGTGTCAGCAACCCCAACTCCAACGTCCTGGGGGCATCGGATCCTTGCTCCGGCCCGAGCGCATCCCCAGCTCCAGCCTCAATGAGGTCGGAATCTGGGAGGTGAGCTGAGTGGGAGCCACACAGAAGGTTCTAGAATGACCACTGGGTGCAGGTTTGGCCTTGAATCCGTTTCCCCGTGGAATCTTCTGCTCTGGCCTCTGTGAACACTTGCCCTCAGTGCAGCCTTGCCGATTTCTGCCACTCTCTCTACCTCCAGGGGCCCGGGGCTGAGTTCCCACTGCAGAATCCAGCCCCCGTCAGGCCCCGTCTGCCTCCTTCTGCCCGGAGCAGCGTCCTGTCCTGTCTCTTCTTTCCATCCCGTCCTGCATTTAACTTCACGTCAGGAGTCGCGGGAAGTGTCGGGACAGAAGCTCTCGGGGCCTCCACAGCCTACGCTGTGTCTGCAGCCCCAACACCCGGCCCTCAGGCCCCCATGGGCACAGGCACCATGCCCGGACCCCGGGCACCCCCATCGCTCGGGCCAGGACCAAGGGCTTGAAGTTTAGTTAAATCAAATGAAAACGAACTGGAAGCCTGAGTCAGCGGCCCCCGGGGAGATGGTCTGACACAGGGTCCCGGGCTCGGCCCGGCTTATGGGCAGTAGAAGGTCCCACAGGCCCAGAGGCATTTCCTTCCCTGTCCCGACAGGTGGGTCGTGGTCGCCAGGCCCCAGGTCGGGAGGCGCCAGAGGCTAGGGGACATCGGGCTGGCGTCTGTCCCGGGGTGAGCCCAGGTTTCCGGCCAAGCCACTGGGGACAGAGTGGGCACCTTGTGCAGATGACAGAGGGCCAGGAAGGGACGAGGGGAGGCCCTCTCCTTTCTGGACCGTCCCCTGCCTGCCAGGATGCCTCTGGGAAAGGCCAGGGTCTCTCAGGACACAGCCACCCCGTTCTGGCAGAGCCCTGTGTCCGGAGTCTGAATCCAAGTCCATGGAAGAACATTCCAGGGCTTCACCTCACGCTAACATGCCCTCCGCGCACCCCTAAGTGACAGCGTCCTTCACGTCCAACCCACTGGCCAACCACTGAGCATCTCAGGACAGACTCGGTCACACCTTCCTTTGCTCTCCACCTGCCGTCTCGGCCGGATCCCACACAGACACCTCCTCCTGGAAGCATTCTTGGATGTGGAAGGCTGGGGCCATGCCCGCCTCTGGACTACGGTAGAGTCTGAGTGGGAAGCGTCAGCACCCTTCAAGCACGTCCCATGAGGTGTGTGTGCTGCCCTTACTGTAGTTCCTGCAACACAGACGAGGACACCGAGGGTCCTGGAGGCACACAGCTGCCCGAGGCCGGTCAGGATCGAGACGGGGAGGCCCTCACACCCAGGTCCTTGCGGCTCAGAGGCCCCCGGGGTGCCCCTGCTTCAACCGAGCGGAGGCCGGGACAGGGACGGAAGGCTGGCCGCGTGATCCCCTGCTCCCCGGTCTCTCTGCGGGTCCCGGGCGTGTGCCCTGTGTCTCCCGTCATCAGGGAGGCAGAGGGGACTTGTCTCTTTTGCTTTCCTGACAGGCAGAGGATTGTCTGGATTATGAATATCAGCTCGGGGGTGACAGGTGACGGACGCCTCGGTATTGACCTTGCTGAGAAAGGGTACAAAAATAGAAAGTTCAATAGTCTCTATTCTGACTGACAGTTAAAAATCCAATAAATCTTCCTCTTGCCAGACACCTGTATGTAATCAAGCTGAATAAATTCCCTCAGATTCCTTGCAGACAGGCCCGGTGTTTACGCGTAAAGCTATCAGCCCCGGCTGCAAGGGACCGATTTGCCAGACTCGAGAGAATGGCCCTTTTGGAGAGCAGACAAAGGCTGCACAATCCCAGGCTGTTTTGACAGAAGCGAGAAGCAAGGCAAAGGCGGAAAGAAAATCCCATGTGTCTCCCCTCATCCCCAGCCCGGAGGCCGCGGGGCCTCCATCGTGGACGTTGGGGGTTGAGGACTCGGTCCACCAGCGCGTCTCTGTCCGCGCACAGGCAGCGAGAGAGGTGACGGGACCCAGGATGGAAACAGACCATCGTAAGAACCGAATGAAACCTCGGTAGAGTGAAAGGAAATAATAAACACGGGACGGAAACACAAGAAGGAATGTTAGAGAGAAGAGTGAAAACGTCCACAACAGGGCAAGTATTCCGGTTGTCACAAAGGCAATGAGGAGCTATTTTCCCTTAAGAAGCAAAGATTCCTGCGTTCAAAGTGACCCTAACACAGGGCTCTACACACCGCGGGAGCGGTGGATCGCGGCCAAGGGCGCGTGGAAACAAAGAGAACGCGCAGGAGGGAATCAGACGTAGAGCCGCCGTGGGAAGGCAGGCGTGGGCCACCCACAGTCCGCTCGCAGGAGCACACGGAATGGTGGCCGTCGTCCCGTGCACCCGTTCGCTCCGTCCCTGGCCCCACGGCCCCCTGCGGGAACGGGGTGGCCCCCACGCTGTGGGCAGGGAGTCCGAGGCCGTGCGGGAGGCGGCTGGGGAAGGGGCAGGTCCGTGCGGGAGCCAGCCGTGGTCTATTCACGTGCAGAGTAATGTCATCAGTTAAAAAGACTGAACTGGATGCTCAGACACAGACCAGGGTGAACCCCAAAGGCATACCTGCAGCAGAAAAGCAGGAGAGGCCATGTTGCAAAAGGACGCACACAGGGTACTTCGAATGTAAGTTTTTATTTTTTATTTTGTTTCATTTATTGACATGTTTTAATGTTTATTTCTGACAGAGAGGGAGACACAGAATCCGAAGCAGGCTCCGGGCTCCGAGCTGCCAGCACAGGGCCCGACGCGGGGCTCGAACCCACGGACCGTGACCTGAGCCGAAATCGAGAGTCGGATACTTTGCCAGCCGAGCCACCCAGGTGCCCCGAATGTAAAATTTTAAAACAGAACAAACTTGTTGACATCTACGGAAATAGGTATTTGTGGGGAAGATTTAAAAACGCACGGAGAACACACGCTCCGATCGTCGGTCGCCTCCCAGCGGGGAGCATCGCAGGACGCTCTCAGAGGAGGACCTGGTGATGGCATCCGTGACCTGGGCGCCCCCTCCAGGTGCACGTTGCTGTCAACTAACTACTCGAGGCGACACCGGGCGGCCTCCGGTCGAGAGGGGGAGCCCCGCATGTGTTCGGGCCCAGTCTCTCTGCTCCGGCCTCACATGCCCCCTCCCCAAGTGCGCCCCACAGCCCGGCCCCTTCTCCTCCGGAGCCCCTTGTTTGCACAGGCCGCTGAGGGCCAGCGGCATTCAGGAGGCCGCCCCTGGCAGCTGCACGGCCGGGGCGGGGGGCCTTAGCGCCTGAAGCCGAGGCCTCCGTTTTCTGACTTGCCCGAGTCCACGAGAAACCCGGAAGACACGAAGCTGCCTCACGCGCGTCGGGTCAGTGGCACGGACCTGCAGACAGGAACCTGAGGGAATGAAAACAGCACGTGATGAACCGTCCTGCGGCCTGGACCACAGCGCGGGGGCAGGCGAAGGGCGACTTTGAGGACCGAGGCAGCTTTTGGACCCGCTGCGGGGGACGGAGGAGGCCAGGGCGGCCTGGGGCAGGGCTGGACCGCCCCTGCAGGCTGCAGCTGTGTGAGGGCACAGCTGGGGGGCGGGGGGGACAGGCCAGGGCGACTCTCAGCAGGTGGTGCCCGGGTGAGGAGGCCTGGAGACACAGTGGTCGATCTCTGCCTCCTTTCTCCCCCGCCGTGCCCTCGCCGGGAAATCCTCAGGCCCCTCCTGGGCTGTCACCCGAAGGCCTGCAGGGCACGTGAGGGCTTGTGCCCCATTTCTGCCCCCCCGGTTTGGGCTCCTCGGAGTAATGACAGGGAGGCTCTGGGGGGGGTGGTGGTTGTTTCTGGGACAGGGAAGGGGACGAGACCTCCAGGCGAACACGTGGGGCCCAGCCCCTGGGGCTGCGGCCGGGACTCTGTCCAACAGCCGTCTGGAAGGCACCACGGGCCGGGGCGGCTGGGAAGGGGGGATTCTGAGCGGCGTGAGCCCCTCCAAAGCCGGGCCCAAAGGCTACAGGGCCAAGGGACCAGCCTCTTGCTGTGTGGTCACAGAGCTGGCGTGTGCCGTGTCACGGGGCCTCAGCAAGACCCAGCCAGCCTCCGTGTCCCTCCACCAAGTGTGGCCGAGGGCTGGCCCAGGTGCATAAAGCCAATGCATTCTGGACGTCCCCTGGCTTCGGGGCCTCCTCGCAGCCTGGACGTCCACCTGCAGGGACCAGAGGCCGGAGGACTGATGGGCTTTCCCGCTCTCCAGGGGCCTCACCCAGAAGGAACCCAGTGTCTGGACCCCCCTCAGTGAGCCACCCCTCTGGGCAGCACTGGGGACCGAGTGCCAGCCACGCTTCCCCGCTGCCTCTCCTTAGGGGCCTGGGGACCCTGGGGACCCTGGGGACCCTGGGGACCGGCCACCCTTCCCCCTCTCCCTCTCGGTGGGGACAACCGGGCACGTGTCAGACCTGCCAGGGCCGGCCTTCCGAACCTCCCTCCGTCTGGGACCCCGACGCCCAGTCGTGTGACGCAGGGGGCGGATTCGTGTTCGAGGCAGGAGGCGGGTCCTCTACAGACCGTGTTAACGGGTTTCCTTACTTCTCGTCGGACTTACTTTGTGTTGAATTTCATTCTTGAATCTTACAATTAATTGTTTTACGCATTTATTGTTGGAATTGCAAACGACACCTCAAAGCGACCAGACAGGTCCCTGTTAAGGAGGCGGGTCCCCGCTCCACGATGGGCGGGGGGTACTGCGTGTAGCGAGCGGTGCTGGGACCCGAGTCACTACACGGCTGGGGTTTCTGGTCTGAAACACGAGCTTCTGCTCAGCTGGCAGACGTCGTGTGGACGAGCCAGCATGGGGCCGGGTGTGCGGACGGGATCCCTGCAGCTGCGAGACTGTAACTGGCCCCCGACAGCCGTGTGGAGGGGGGTTTGGGCGCTCTCGCGCTCTGTGAGGTTTGTCCACGCAGCCCGGGGACTCCAAGTCCGGTGCTCTGTCCCCAAGCCCCCGTGGAGCTTCAGCCGCACCCCTGCCCTGGGAGAACTGGGCCACAGGGACCTGAGGCCGTGCACGGAGATGCCCCGTATCCATTACCTCTTGAGATGCCAGCCCGACCCACATGACCCTGACCATCACGGGGGCTCCCCCGCTCCCCAGCCCTTGGGGCCACTGTCATTCCCCACGGCCTGCACTTTCCCACAGGCCTCTCCCCCGGGACCCTGGGGTCCCCTCTGTGGTCTTCACCCCACCCCTCGTCCCGTCACACCGCCCTCCACTGTCCCGACCAGACCCAGGGCGGCCTAGCCTGGAGAGGAAGCACCATGCAGACTGGATTTCATGGGGGGAGGGCACGCGAACACACACACATGCACACGGACACACACACGGACACGCAGACGGATGGACAGACACATGGACACGCACAGAGACATGCATAGTCATACACACACAGGCACAGGTGCACACACATACACACACTCACACACACATACACACACGCGCACATCCTCACGAGGGGCGTCAGGCTGGAAGACAGCCCTCGGCGTGTGGAGGGCAGAGCTTCTCTCCGAGACCCACCTGCCCCCGGTTAGGCCCCTCACGTCTGCCCTGTGGCCACAAGCCCCAGCGCACGGAGGTCTGGAGCGTCTTCTGTGGGACCTGGGTTCTGCTGGGCTGTGGCACCATCAGGTGACGCGAGCCACGTTCGCTCCGCGCAAGGACACGGCCTGGGGAACCTGTTTCCCGGGATCCAGGCCGGCAGCAGCCGCGGCCCGGAGTCTCTCAGCGGGTGTGGGGGGGTGGTGGGGGACTCGTTAGCAGGAGGTGGCAGCCCCCTGGGACCTGGCCCACTGCCTCCAGGGCACAGGAATCGCAGGCAGATTTCTATGTTTGTTATTACTTTTCTTGTCCCGGCTTTGGCTCCTGCACAGAGTTTGGCTGTTGGCTTCTTTTCTTTTAAAAGACTTTATTCTATTCTTACATGTTAAGCGACTCGAAATTTGATTTTCAGTTTGTCATTCGCGTGTCACTGACCCGCACACGTTCCACGAGATCCCAGGGCAGTGCTGGCCGCAGTCAGAGGTTTGCAGCCCTGAATTTAACGTCACTTAGTGCAGGGGCTGTGAGTGCAGGGCGTGCCGCTGCCTCGGGGACCGCCAGCGAGCCCTCCTCTGGAGCTGGGGACATGGGGGCCATCGGGGTGGGTGCCCACGGGGTCTGCCTCCCGGGAAGGCTGGTGAGCGAGGGGCCCGCGGGCACAGCGGTGACACAAGCTAGTCGGACGGAGAAGTGCGTGTCTCCCCAACCTGTCTGCCCATCCACCTGTTCCTCCATCATTCTGCAAATACTGAGAGACAACCGGGCTCAGGGCAGAGCAAACCCCCGTCTGGGGAACCTCCCATCTGGGGACCCCCCCGTCTGGGGACCCTCCCATCTGGGGATGCTCTCGTCCGGGGCGGGACTGAGGATCTGAGCAAATGAGGCCAATTCAGCCCAGCTGGGGGTGGCTAAAGGCAGAAATGAAGCCACGTCGGGGCACAGGGGTCACTGGCACGGGAGACACAGGGCGGGAGGCTCTTTGCATGGCACTTGCTTGGAGCTGGGGTGTAGGGAGCGGGAGCGACGGTGGTGGGGGAGCGCTCGCGGACCCACAGGAGCCTTGGAGAGAGCGAGGGCCCCGCCAGCCTCTGAGCGCCCAGGATCCCGAGGAGCCGGCACTCGGACCCAGCACAGTTTGCGACCCTCTTAACCCATCGGACACCCGGCGAGCGTGGGGGGTGATGATGCCACAGAGCCTGCTGCGGTGAACGAGGCACCCGGTCCCAGCAGCCACAGCTGAGCCCTGGTCCAGCCCTGCTGCCTGGACGCACGGGAGGACGCCCCAGCACCCCAGACCGGAGCCCCGAGAGAGAAGCGACACCACGCGGGAGGCCCTCCTGGGGCCACCACGACTAGGACAGAAGGCAGCCCCTCGGGGCCCCCACGTCGGCAGGGCAGGAACCCCGCGGCCCCCGTGCAGACCGTTGAGGAGGCAGGTGAAGTGTGCAGAGGGCCGGATGTACCTCGTGTCTTCAAACCTCGCCCAGAGGCCGGTGGCATGTTGGCAGGTTTGGTGGGGGGCCTGAGCTCAGCGTCGGGGTCGCACCTCTGTGGCTTTCGGCCCGCAGCCCGCCCATCCTGGGCTGCGGCCAACGTGCCCCCGACGAGTCAAAGGCTCAGGACCAAGGGCCACCCAAGACGTATCAGTTCCACCTTGAGATAGCGACCTCTGAGCTGAACCCTCACCCGCCTTCTGTTCGCCCGTGAGGAAGAGGGCTCTCCCAAGGGCGGTGAAAACAACCCGGGGGCCTCGTCCTGCCCAAATGCCCAACCAGGATGGTTGAGAAGTTGTCCAGAATGGTGTGGCGCCCCCCACCCCCCGCCGCGCCCTCAGGAGGCGGCCCCTCATTTCTCGGCTCTGCCATCCCCAGAGGTCTCGTGGGCACAAAAGGGCGGCCGCGCCTTCGGCATTGCATGGTCCTTCCAGGCAGGAAGGGCAAAGGGCAGAGGGAAGACCAAGGGAAGAGCTGACCCGTCTGTTTCCTCTGAAAGCTCTTCTCTGAGGATTCAGCGGCCCCGTGGCCGCATCCCAGCGTGGACGGCTCACGTGGCCGCTGACCCCGTAGGGCTTTGCTCCCGTGTCCGTTGGGTGGCTGGTTGGCGTGCAGTGAGGCTCAGAAGAAGAAGGTGCGTGTGGGGTGGACGGACGGTTTCCCCACGGCCTCTAGGCGGTGAGGGCCTCCGCCCCGTGGACGCCTTGAGCCGGGGCGGCCGGTGACGTGGCATGTTGGTGGCCCCGGCCGAGCGGCTCCTGGGGGCGCCCTCGGGGCTCTGCCGCGGCCCCCTGTCGGCCGTGAGCTCCTCCTCCGCGGAGCCCGGGTCTCTCGTGATGAGGGCTCGTGATACTTGAGCTGAAACCTGTCCATGTGCTCAGACGAACCCCTAATTTCGCATTAACCCGGCGCCTGGTGCTTGATTTATGTTAGTGCTTATGGTAATTGTTTCTAAAATTTCTTTAAGATAAAGGGGACGGAGAGTACACGGTGGCAAAATGCAATTGACAGAAAGTGCTTATTATGTAATTACGGGCGCTTTAATATGCATATGTTTCTCTGCGGTTGGTAGCCACTAGATACATAATTACTGAATTTTTAAGAAGAATATTATCTCCGGAGCCTTCTGTCCGCTGACAAGAGGGAAGGGCTCTCGGCGGAGCGTGCTGAACGCACTTTCAACGTGGTCTGCGAGGGCAGAGCGGGAGGCAGCCGAGGTCCCGGGGGCTTGCGGGCAGCGAATGTGCCCTGGTTCCCCGAACCTGTGACGTGGAGGGGGCGCCCGGAGACGGTGGGAGCGGCGATGGCCCGGGGGACAGGTCCTCGGAGCTCCGGATCTCTGGGAGGGAAAGAGCCATCTGTGGGCGCGGGGAAGGGAGGACGAGACCCGTGGCAAAGCAGGGTCACCTGCAGGTCTGGGCCGGTTCTGCAGAGGCCGATGCTCTGTCCCACCGTCAGGGGCCCGACACGGAACCAGAGACGCCCAGAATCCCACGCACACACACGCCCGCAGGTTTTAGGGGTTCAGAAGCAAAAATAGTGACGCTCTAGGAAAGCCCCCCCTTCTCCCTCTCCCTGGGGAACAGCTCCCCTCCAGCACCTCACCTGATGACAGCCAGGACCCTCGACTCCGGCCATCGCTTCCTTCCCGGGGATCTGCTCACACTCCGCCTCCAGGGCCACGACACCTGGCACCCTGTGCTTGGAGGCAAGCACGTGCTGCCTCCTGATAGTAGGGCAGGTGGGGCACAGCGCCACGGTCCGAGCACCTGCCTGGCGAGCGATCACCATACAGGATCCCCAAGGGCCAGTGCGCAGGAGCAGGGCAGGCTGGGGGACAGGACAGTCTGGGGGGACAGGACAGACTGGGAGGGACAAGACAGGCTGGGGGACAGGACAGAACAGGATAGGCTGGGGGACAGGACAGACTGGGAGGGACAAGACAGGCTGGGGGGACAGGACAGACTGGGAGGGACAAGACAGGCTGGGGGGACAGGACAGACTGGGGGAACAAGACTGACTGGGGGACAGGACAGACTGGGGGGACAGGACAGACTGGGAGGGATAAGACAAGCTGTGGGACAGGACAGACTGGGGGACAGGATAGGCTGGGGGACAGGACAGACTGGGGGACAGGACAGACTGGGGGATAGACAGGCTGGAAGGGACAAGACAGGCTGGGGGACAGGATAGGCTGGGGGACAGGACAGACTGGGGGGACAGGACAGACTGGGGGACAGGACTGGCTGGGGCACAGAGAGGCTTGGAGACAGGATAGGCTGGGGGATAGACAGGCTGGAAGGGACAAGACAGGCTGGGGGACAGGATAGGCTTAGAGACAGGATAGGCTGGGGGACAGGACAGGTTTGGAGACAGGATAGGCTGGGGGACAGGACAGACTGGGGGACAGGACTGGCTGGGGGACAGTACAGGCTTGGAGACAGGACAGACTGGAAGGGACAAGACAGGCTGGGGGACAGGACAGGCTTGGAGACAGGACAGGCTGGGAGATAGACAGGCTGGAAGGGACAAGACAGGCTGGGGGACAGGGCAGTCTTAGTGACAGGACAGGCTGGGGGACAAGACAGGCTGGAGACAGGACACGCTGGGGACAGGACAGGTTGGGGACAGGACAGGCTGGGGACAGGACAGGCTGGGGGACAAGACAGGCTGGGGACAGGACAGGCTGGGGGACAGGACTGGCTGGGGCACAGGACAGTCTTGGAGACAGGACAGGCTGGGGACAGGACAGGCTGGGGGACAAGACAGGCTTAGAGACAGGATAGGCTGGGGGACAGGACTAGCTGGGGGACAGGACAGGTTTGGAGACAGGACAGACTGGAAGGGACAAGACAGGCTGGGGACAGGACAGGCTGGGGACAGGACAGACTGGGGGAACAGGATAGGCTGGGGGACAGGACAGACTGGGGGGACAGGACAGACTGGGGGACAGGACTGGCTGGGGCACAGAGAGTCTTAGAGACAGATTAGGCTGGGGGATAGACAGGCTGGAAGGGACAAGACAGGCTGGGGGACAGGATAGGCTTAGAGACAGGATAGGCTGGGGGACAGGACAGGTTTGGAGACAGATAGGCTGGGGGACAGGACAGACTGGGAGACAGGACTGGCTGGGGGACAGGACAGGCTTGGAGACAGGACAGACTGGAAGGGACAAGACAGGCTGGGGGACAGGACAGGCTTGGAGACAGGACAGGCTGGGGGATAGACAGGCTGGAAGGGACAAGACAGGCTGGGGGACAGGGCAGTCTTAGTGACAGGACAGGCTGGGGGACAAGACAGACTGGAGACAGGACAAGCTGGGGACAGGACAGGTTGGGGACAGGACAGGCTGGGGGACAAGACAGGCTTAGAGACAGGATAGGCTGGGGGACAGGACTGGCTGGGGGACAGGACAGGTTTGGAGACAGGACAGACTGGAAGGGACAAGACAGGCTGGGGACAGGACAGGCTGGGGGATAAGACAGGCTGGGAACAGGACAGGCTGGGAGACAGGATAGGCTCTGGGTGGCAGGATAGCCTGGGGACAGGACAGGACAGGAGGGGACAGGACAGGAGGGAGTGGCGGGACCTTCACCCTAATATGGCTGAGTGGTCGAGACCTGTGTCCTGCGTCCAGGCCCCGCCAGCCCACGCTCGTGTGTCCTGCCCCAGCTTGGAGTCACTGTGCCCCGTGCGTGTGCTGGAGAAGGGTCAAGGCGGCCGGGCAGGTGCACAGCCTGGGCCATGTGTGTCCCCTGCCTGCACAGGGCGGGTCTCTCCTGTGGGGGCCAAGGGGCCCAAGGCCTCCGGCCTCCACCCGAGGGGGGCCTCCCGGGGCTCTGGTGTCTGCTGTTTGCCCTGGATGGACGTCCCCTGGATGGAGGGACGACACCAGATGCGGAGCCCGAGGTCACCCGGGCCGAGGAGGGAAATGTGAGTCTGTCAGGGACGGGACTCAGCTGCACACGCGTCACTCGGACGCCCCGGCATCGACAGTGAAGAGGGCTCCTGGCCCAGCACAAAGTGCTCACTTTGAGTTGGGATCGATTTCAACAGACACGGTGTTTCTATCTTGGGGGGCCCCTCCCCTCCCTCTAGGACACCCCGCACTGGCCACCGCCCTGAAGGGACTCACTGAGCAAACGTCCAGTCGCTGCTCGTGGCCGGGCCTCTGCTGGACGCACGGGGGATGATGATGCCTCCTCAGGGGGCCCCCGGGATTCCTGCCACGTAGAAGAGGAAGCCCCCCCCCCGCCCCCCGTGCCCTGAGCTCCGACCTCCGGGGGGACAGGGTGTGGGCGCGAGGCACCTTATCTCCTCTCCCTCCTGGAGGGACGGGTGGGTCCCCCTCAGATGACCTGCTGGCCACCGCATCTGGACGTGTGGCGTCCCTACTTCCTCCTGGCCGGGACCCTGGGGTCCCTGGAGACGCGGCAGGTCTCCAGGTGGCCAGAGCTGGCCGCGGGCACAGTGGGGCTTCTCCCCGCACCGAGTGTGGGGCGTGAGGGTGGCCAGGCCAGCCCCGGGGACGCCCGGGCACAGGTTTGTGCTTGGGGAGACCCGGCCTGTCCTCCCCCGGGGGCAGGCGCTCCGTGGGCTCCGTGCTGGGGTCCCCGCCGGACCAGGTGCAGGAGCGTCCTGTTGTCAGGAGTTACTACCAAGGGAAGTCGACGACCCGCCCCACAGGCGATTGCCGGGGACGCGGGGTCGGCGCGGCGCCGGGGCAGCGTGCGGGGTCCGCGAAGGCAGCCCGAGAGCCGCCCGGGGATGGCCGTCGACCGGACGCGTGCTCGTTCTGGGCGCGCTGAACGAGCCGGCAAATGAGCGCACCGCACCGCGCAGTCTCTGGCTGCACCTGCTCCATCTGGCGCAGCCACAGGCGGCCTGTCACCGGGCCTCTCTTGGGCCCGGGTGGACGGGGGACAGACACACGTCCTCCGGCCACGTCCCCAGCCCGCCGAGCACCCCCAGACGCTGCCCCGTCTTTGTCCCCGTGTCCCTGGGACCGGGGACTCATCCATGCACACTGAGTGTCAGGGTCAGTATTTTTAGATGTGATTCTTTAATTTTTGAAAACCCTCCAAGGAGATTTCAGTGACGGTCACGTATTTGATAAATATAAATAAATTTAAGAGCTACAAAAATAAGCTTCTGTAAGAACTCTCTGTCCTATTTCCCGTCTCCCGGGAAGCCCACCCACACCCGGGAGGGAGAGGCGGGCTCGGGCACTGCCGTCCTGACGCGGATGCGGTTCACCCGCGGCCCCGAGGCGGGGGAGGCGGGTGGCGTGGAGAAGGCGGATGGAGCCAACGCGGGACGGCCAAACCCCCTCCTGTGCCCCAGGCCTGCACGACGCCCTCGGGTCAAGGCCCCGGGGCCGATCGTGCCTGGACGACGGTTCTCTGAAGCAGCTTAGGCGCAAGCCCCCGGGGGGCGAGGCCGGGACCTGGACGCCGGGGTGGCCGTGGCCCGTCCAGAAAGGCCGAGCTGCCACGGTGCACCTGCAGGATGCTCGGCCCTGCAGGCAGACAGGTCGCTGGCCGACTCTGCTCTCGGGAACCTGACAAGACACGGACGGTTGCCCTGCGTGGCGGTGAGGGTTGGGCACTGCTCGAGGGCTCCCAGGTGGCGCCTGGAGCCTTTTGTCGGAGCGCAGACCTCTGAGCAGGTGCTTGCCTCCTGAAAGAGGAAACACGGCACGTGCAAATGTCCTGAGGCGGGGTGTGTGTGGGGGGAGGCGACTGTGGGGCGCAGGGCTAGACCAAGGGGATCCAGAAGGCAACCGGGAGCCACTGTGTCAGGGCGACCTGTATCCGGCCCCCAAAAGGGTCCTGTCTGGAAACAAGCTCCCTCCTCCTCCCCTCCACATGCTGCCCGCCCTCAGAGCACCACCGTCCCTCCAGCGGCCACAACAGAAATCTAGAATTTTCCTGGTACCTCCAGCCAGGACCCCTCTACAGACAGTAGCTGCCCTTCGGGTCCTGTCCTAGCAGGCCACCCCGTCCTTTCCGCCGTGACCCAGAGTCCCCCTGACTCTCCCATCTCTTCTGCCCTTGAGCTGGGCTCTGGGCCCCCACTCCCAGCCTGGCTCCCACGCACCTAGTCACACCCGCCTCTGCCCCGAATCAGCACCCCTCTCGCCTTCTGGTCATTGAGGCCGAGGCTTCCTCCTCCAGGGAGCCCTCCCGGGTGGATGATGCCTGGCCACCCCACACTCTTCCTGGAACAGCTGCCATCATGAGCCCATAAGAACCAGCTTCCCTCGACACTCAGCACAGACCCGGGCAGGGCTGACCCAGAGCGGGCGGTGAGCGAGCAGGTGGACACGTGTTGTCACCGTGGAACAAGGAGCACGGTGGTCCCACCAGCTCTGGGTGGCACGGTGGGCAGCGTCTGCTGCTCTAAGGGGACACGGGCTGGGGGCCATAAGCCTCATCACCTCTGACCGTCCCGGAGGCCGGAAACCCAAGGCCCAGGTGCCGCTGACTCGGTGTCCCGGGCGGACCCTCCTCCTGGCTCTTCCCGGGCCTTCACGTGGCTGCGGTGGGGAGGGCGCTCCCCGGGGTCCCTTGTATACGGACCCTGACCCCCCTCCTGGGGCTCGGCCCTCACGCCCCGCCCGCCTCCTGGGGCCCCACCTTCAGGCACCGTCCTGCTGGGAGCCGCGATTGAACACATGAATTCTGGGGAGGCCGCCATTCAGTCCGTGGCAGTGGTCTGAACGACCCACGTTTTTCGTGGGGTGACAGTGAACTCCAGACATTTTTATCCCAAGCGTCCATGCATACATTTAGCAAATTAAATATTGAAATCACTGAATGCACAAAGCCTCCCGTGGTCACGGTGCCCATTTTGCACGAAGCACATTTGTCCAAAGGGGGCATCCTGGGGCACGCGGGAGGGGCGGACAGATGGACGGCTGTGTGGCCGGAAACCTGCAGGTGGGAGCGTTTCCTGCCTGCCCTGAAGCTTGGAGCAGTGAAGACACAGGCTCTTTGACCTCTGACTCTGTGCGGGCCCCTGGCACCCCGTGGGATGAAGGGAGCCCCGCGGGGTTCCTGGGGCCTTGGGGTGGACCCCCTGCTTCAGAGGCTTGGAGGTCGGGACCCCTAGTCCTCTGCCCGAAGCTGTTGGCCTCTCTGTGTGGTTTTCAGCAGCCGCCTGAGGACGCACACAGCCCCGTGGTCAACGCGTGTCCGCCTCTGGGACAGTCGCGGTCTGGTCCACGGGCTCGGGGGAAGCGGGCTGCACCTGCCTCGGCCTCCAAGCCCCCCGGCGGCCAGGCCGACCCGGGGAGGCCCAGCAGGGCAGGGAGAGGGAAGAGACCGCCCGCCCACCTGTCTCTCTGTTCCCTCCGAGCCCCGGGTGACTCCGTTTAAAACTGTTTTGGCCTCGTCCCTCCGTGATCTCCCGTGTGGGGGGAACGTGCCTGGGAGACTGCGGAGCCTCTGGATGCCTCCTGTCCCTTCTGTGTCTGGACCCAGCCTCAGTCAAGGTGTCGTTGCGTGTGTTCCCTCGGCCTACTTCATCCCAGGGCTGGAAGGCCCCAGCCGTCAATGTCACCGGTTTGTTTGGGGTTCGAGAAGTTCAGCAGGTGTCACCGTCTGCAGACATCCTGACCGCCGGCAACGCCCCGCAGACACCCCCCAGAGCCACGTCTAACCAGAACCGGGCACCCTGGGCCCCGTCCATTTGACACACAAAAAATCATTGCAGCACATGCATGGACATGCACACACAATGCACACACATGTGCACAACCCACGTGTACACACAAAGGGATACGCGTGTGGGCACACCTGCACACACACACACACACACACCTGTACACTCACACGGGTGCACACGGGCACACACCTGCACACTCGTGTACACGTGTGCACACACATGTACATGCCTGCACACTCGCACACCTGCACACACTCAGACACATCTGCACACCCACACGTGTCCACACGTTCATATGGGCACACACCTTCACATGCATAAAGCGTGCACACCCACATACCTGCACACGTACGCACTCGCACACGTGCACACACGCGTGATGAAGTGTGAGCCACGAGGCGTCCAGATCTGCTCTCGGTTCTGTGTGCCAGCCTTGCCGCCCCCAGGTCAGGCTGGGCAATGACGGGACCCTCTGAGGTGACGACGGGGGCACCAGGAGGTCTCTATTTAGTACGGAAGCAGCCCCTCATCTGACCTTTCTAGAAATGAAATGTTTCAAGCCTGGAGAAAAGTAACATACCAACAGTCATTTCCTTCTCCTCAGATGTAGTCAGTTTTTAAATATTTGCTTTAAATATTTTCCTAAGAAACCCGTACACGGCGGCTGAGTCCTTGCCCGTCTCCCTGAAAGCCCCATGCTCCACCTGCCGCCTCGAGGACCACCCCCCCCCCCAGGGACCAAGGTTGTCTGGAAGTGACCGTGTCTCCTCGCCCCTCCCCGAGTTCGAATCTTCAGACACGTGGGGCACCTTGCAAGGTGTTAGGAGTCAGGTTTTGTGTGCTTTCAGAACAGATAAAGGGTTTTGTCCTGTACATCTCGTCCTACACTTTGCTTTTTAAGAAATTCAACTGCATTTGAGATTTATAAAAATTGTCACAGGGGCGCCCGGGTGGCTCAATCGGTTAAGCATCCGACTTCGGCTCAGGTCACGATCCCGCGGTCCGTGAGTTCGAGCCCCGCGTCGGGCTCTGTGCCGACGGCTCGGAGCCTGGAGCCCGCTTCGGGTTCTGTGTCCCCCTCTCTCCCTGCCCCTCCCCTGCTCATGCTCTGTCTCTCTCTGTCTCTCAAAAATGAATAAACATTAAAAACAATTTATAAAAACAATCGTTACACATTCTTGAAGCTCGTTTGTTTTCGCTTCTGTAGAATCCCTCCCTTGAGCCACAAACCACGTTCGGACCGGTTTCTCTCTTCTCGGTGACAACCTCCCGGGACACATCCCTCCACCCACAGGAGCCAGACACGGTCCCCGCGTTTCCACGACGTTGCCGCCTGCTCCGGGCCGGCGGGTCCGCGGGGCACCCCATATCCCTCGTTGCCGACGCCGGCCGACCCGAGGCTGCGCCCCGCGCTAATCCCGGGATGTGACACGGCGTGTTTTTACAGTTCTAATTCGCTTGCCCGGCAGCGGGGCCGAGCACTGCCTGTGTGCGGGATCCGCCTCCTTCCCTCCCCGCTCGGGTCCCTGCTGAGGACTCCAGCTTTTGCCCGATAGCTGGCGGGCTCCTTCGCGTGTGGAGAGCAGTCCACCGTGTCTTCCTCGTGTCTTTCAGCGTCTCCGTGGAGGCCCGCGTTTTCTTGGTCCGCAGGGCGTGCCGTGCGGTGCAGGAGTTTTCTTTTCAATGTGTTCACTGTTACCAATTTTTATTTTTCAGACTGACGTCTTTTGCCATAGAGGCAGCGTCTGTAGTTTCCTCCACGACGTGTAAGGTTTTCTTTTTCACATTCAGGTGATGCATCCGCCCTTTCTGGAAGGCGGGGGCCCAGCTGAGCTGCCGGCTGGAGCCCGTGCACGTGGCCTCTGGCGTGGCCGGGCTTCCCGTCCGCGCGGTCGCCTGGGGCTCTGAGTCGGGGCCCCCCAGGTGCTCACGAGCTGCGTCCCCTTCTCTGGAGCGGCCGTGGCTTCTGTTTCCACGGCCGCACAGAGCGCCAGGCCCCAGGGGCCCAAGGGGGGTCGGAGAATTCGCCACGCGGACTTTTAACATGTTTTTACTTTCCCCTCTGCTTCTCTTCCTCTGAGCTGGCGCGCTCTGCCTGTGTGGCTTGTCCGCGTTCCTGGCTTGAGGACGCAGCTCGGGGGCAGAGCTGTGCCCGCCCCGATCAGTCTCCAGCCGGGCCCCACAGCCCGTCCCCGAGCCCACGAGAGCCCCGGCCCCCCTCCTCCCGCCACCGGGAGTGAGTGAGTGGCTGTGGTCACCTGCCTGCCGTGTTTCTCATCTGGGGACTCCGCTCGTCCTACCCCAAACGCCATGACTTTCCTGTGGTCCCGCGTCCCCGCTGCGTTTTCACAGGGCCCTCGGTCGGGACGGGAGTTCTGCAGAAACCACAGGCCAGCACTTCTGCTACTGTAGGAGAATCTCCCCGCGAATGGTTATAGGAAAAGCTGGTTTTAAAAACACAAACACGGGGCGCCTGGGTGGCTCAGTCGGTGAAGCATCTGACTCTTGGCTTCGGCTCAGGTTCGAGCCCCACGTCGGGCTCTGCGCTGACATTGTGGGGCCTGCCTGAGATTCTCTCTCGCTGTCTCTCTCTGCCCCTCCCCTGCTTGCTCTCTCTCTATCTCTCAAAATAAATAAACTTAAAAGAACTTTTTTAATAGACAACTAAATACATAAATAAACAGATAAATGTGTATCTGAGCAGAAAGCAAAATCTCTACAGCAAGCGTCCTCCCTGGAGGCCTCAGAAGGACCGGCCGTTCCTGGGAAGCAGGTGCCAGGAGGAAGGCCGTCGGCCTGCCTAGCGTTTTAGGTGAAATCTCACGTGCAGAACCACAGAACGGGAACATTCCATGCCCGTGTTTTCAAATATCTCAATGACATCATGGTCAGGACAGACTTAACGCTTGGCCCAGGGCCCCCGGGACCACAGGCGGCTGTGAAAATAGCTCCTAATCAGAAAACAAATGATGCAGGTTGGATCAGAGAAAGTGCTTCAGTGTGTGTTGTGCGGTTTAAATCCGTCCTATGCCTGCGTCTCACCAGCGCCCCAGGCCCGGGAGACCGGCAGGGAGAGGTCCTGGGCAGGGAGACCGCAGAGGCCAGGCCCCCGGGCGCCCGGCCAGACGCAGGCCGGACTGGAACACAAGGCCACTTCCAACGTCTCAGATACACTGGGAGGAGCTGACCCTCCACCTCTCACGAAGCCGGTCCTGACCCCCTTCTGAGGGACCACCGAGGACCAGGGCAGCGGCTTACGTATGGACACAGCCCAGGCTTCGTCCGTGGGAACAGCCCTGGCGTGTGGGGTCTGTGGCTTTGTTCAGCCTAAAGTGCACCCGGAGGTCACGGGGGGCCCGTGCTTCTCCCAGACCGCACGCGGACAGGTGTACCCGCCAGCCCCTGGCCACCCCCCGGCCCAGGGCAGCCCCCACACCTGCCCCGCTGTGTTGACGGGTCAAATAATGAACGAAGACACACGCACGAGTGGTGTGGACCCCAGCGTGATAAAAGCAAGGACAGCGGCCAGTGCTCTCTGTGTGGCCGGAGACGGCACTTGGGACGGGGCCTTTTTAGTGGAATGGGAAATGTGCCCGCACGTCCGAGGGCAGGGGACGGAGTGCGTTTGCTAGGTCCCTGTGCATGCTCATTATCGGATACTAATCTTCCAAAACATTATCTTAATTATGCAATATTAATGCTTACAGGAAAATTCAGAGAACAATTTAACGGGACCTATGCGCACACACGGAGATTAAGCTCCTGCTAATACGTCCCATATTTGCACCGGTCCAGCCTCCGGCAAAGCTCCCCCCAGCCCCGAGTGCCCCTGTCTTTTCCGGAGGGACGGTTGCTGTGCAGGACTGTTTCCCATTCCCACATTTCCCCACGCATTTTAAGTCGTGTGCCTGTGGCTAGAAGGGACATCTCCTGCTTTGCTGGCATTTGCTATTTACGTGGACGGCAGACTGTCAGGTTTAATCCCTGCGACTTATCTTCCTCTTTATCGCTCCTCTGTATCGCTCCAGATTATTGCTTCGAATGTTAGCCAGGCAGGTCCATGTGGACCTCGTTCCTTTTCCTTCAGCTCACATCTGCTGCCCCAACTACCCGACTCGCTGTCCCGCTTCCCGGCGAGGGGCGCCGCGTGGTCTCCGCTGTCCCCCGTGCTCCTCACGTGCGGGGGTGACGCACCTGGGCTCCCCCTGAGGGCCGTCGCCTACTGCTCTGAGTGCAGGTGCAGGCGGACTTCGCTCCGGGAGGCGTCGCCCAGGCGCCCGCAAAGCCCCAGACCCGCGCAGCCTCGGCCGCCCTGCAAGCCGGCCCCCCGCCAGGCGCCGTCCAGCCCCGAGTCTCCCCGTGACGAGCGGGCGTCTCCCGACCTGGTGACTGGCCACGCGGGGCTTTCCTCCCTGGTGTGCCTGGTCCTCGTCCGTCCACGTTCCCGGCGTGCTCGGCCTTTTCTTACCGATCTTCAGGAATTCCTTTCGTATTCAGGCCAACCCGTCGCTGGTCTTCGCATCACAGGTGGCGGCTGCCCGTCAGAAGCCGACATTGTCGCTTCGCGGACGGCGTCTTTGTCCTCCGGGCGCGGTGCAGGTCATCTAACCAAATCCTCCAGATATCCTCCTTGTGGTTCGTGCTTATCGGGCTTTGTCCAGGAGAATCCCCCTCCTCGGTCCCGAAATAGCCACCTAGACTTTTTTCTACACTTACAGTTGTGTTTCTTCGCCCGTTTGCGTGATTGATGGGCCTGATGCGGCATCACACATTTGTGAGCCGTGCGAGGAGGAGGCTTGGAGTGCTCCTTTTCTCAGTCCACACACACGGACACACACTCACCACACACGCACCCGCACACGGACACACACGCAGACAGAAACTGCTCGTCTCAGGACAGTTCACAGCCTCCACCTTCCCCTCGACCCCGAGCGGCAACGCTCTGCCGTGGAAGGAACTTCGCCTCCGAGCAGGTGACCTGAGGCCTCAGCTCCGTAACCGCGGTCGACCCGCCCGTGATCTGCCACCAGCATGGTGATGTTCTAAGAAACCTGAGGTCTTCTTTGTCCTTTTGCCATCGATGGTGTATTTTCGCCCCTGACTTTTCCCAAGTAAAGTGAGCATCTGCTTCCCCAAATTCGCTGGGATGTTTACCAGAATTTGGGACACTTGTCGATTCATCTGGGAAGAAGGGCAATGTTTCTGGTACTGCTCCACGAAACCACTTATTTGGGTTTATTCCCTAAGGTTTTTGCAAAGCTCTTTGCTCCTTTTTTGGACGTGTCACTGGGAGAAGCAGAGATTCCCTTTCTAAGATAGGTTCTATTTTCAAGTCACATTTCCTATTGCTGTGGCTTGTCCGTGGGGACATCGCTAATCGTCTGTTAATTTGCGTCCTGAAGTTGGGAGGATTTGCTCACTGCGCCTTCGCGAGCACCTATCGAGCACCGGCCACGTGGGATGCGCGACTGAAGCCCCCAGGAAGCCCTGTGGAGCAAATGGGTGCTGACACCCCAGTGCAGGGGCTCCGAAGGGTGCATGAATGGACACGTGAGCAAACGAGTCGTGTTGGTTTTGATTCTTTTCCCAGGAACTTTCCTGGAACTCTGGGGCGGAAGGCGAAGATGCGTCCAGTGACTTTCTAAGCCTTCCGTGCCTCGTCTCTCTCGCTTGTCCTACTGAACTGGCTACTCTTCGCGCACAGTGCTAGGAAACGTGGTTTCGGCTGATGGTCCTCATTTGTACTCGATTTAGAAAACGTTCCTAACGCTTCTCATGAGATGGCACACCCACAGTGAGCTCGGGAGGAGTCGACCAGGAGACCTCGTGCTCTTTGCTGGAGTCCCAACAGGAGGTCAAATTTTATCAAATACTTTCCTGAGCAGAAGGAGGACAGAGAGTGGCTGTACCTGTTGGTCTCTTAAACCAGAAGCACAGGCTTTGTGGCTGGAGCTCCGACAGAAGGAGGCACGGGGAGGGGGGCACGGCGGATCCCAGGGGACGCGGAGTGGCGTGGGGGGCCCGAGGGCCGTGGGGGACGTGGGGGGCGTGGGGGCGAGGGTGGGTGGGGGATCCCAGGGGGCACGGGGGCCTGAGGGGCACCGGGGTGTGGGGGACGCAGGGGTCGTACATGGGGGGCACAGGAGGCTGCCAGGAAACCAGAGCCATGTAAGCGTTGACAAGCTGTCACTGAAGGAAGGAAGTCAGTGTAAACACCTTCCAACCTAAAACATTCTTATATTCTTGGGGTTAAAGCCTTTTCTGAATATTCTGGTATTTTTATACACTCCGACATTTGGTTTGATTATATTTTATTTGTGAATTTTTGAATTTATGCTCATAAGTAAATGGAATGTTTTTCTTTCTTGTGTAACTGAAATCCAAATTAAAAAATTTTTTAATTTATTTATTTTGAGAGAGAGAGAGGAGAGAGAGAGTGTGTGAGCCAGAGAGGGGCAGAGAGAGAGGAGGAGAGAGGGAAAATCCCAAGCAGGCTTCTTGCTGACAGCACAGACCCCAACGTGGGGCTTGAACCCACGAACTGTGAGATCACGACCTGAGCCAAAGTCGGATGCTCAGCCGACTGAGCCGCCCAGGCGCCCCATGAAATCCCATTTTTGATATCAAGGATATAATAGCTTCATAAAAATACTTGAGAATATTTCCATTTTTTCTAATTTCCTAAAACTTGGTATAGAATGGAAATTTTCTGTTCCTTGAGAAGGAACTTGTGAGGGTGTGTGTGTGTGTGTGTGTGTGTGCGCTTGTTGGCTGGAAGGCAGAAATGCCAGTGGACTTTAAAACATTTTTTAGATTTCCTAACGGTTTTAAATTTATGTACTTAGTCAAAATCTGTCTAAAAAATGGTTTTGGAAGATGTAGTTTAGAGGATCCCCTCTGATTAAGTTTTTAAATTACTATGTTAAAGTTGTTCACGGCACTATCTTATTTTTAAACCCCTATTTTATTTGCTCTGATGGATTTATTTACTGTTTTAAGGGTGCTGGCCACTCCTGCCCCCCTTTCCCGAAGGCAGGGAGTGGGGCCCCTCTGACATCCCGGTCAGGCAGCGGCTTCTGGCGCCCAGGATTCTCTCTATGATATCTTCGTTTACTGTTTCATTAAACCACAAACCTGTGTGTTTTCTGCTCACCCGTTTTTCTAGGTTTATTTGTTACTCTCTAATGTTTTAAGCAAACAATATTTTTCTTACTTTCTAATACATATGGTTATACGTGATGTAACATATATTATATACATATATTAAAGCTTAACGTTGGCGATTAGGTTTCTCACTAAGAGTCCTTCCTACACATCACATTCATCCTCCCTGCTCTTTGATGGATTAGACTTTTCTGCTGACTGAGACACTGGGCATCATTTCTATTCTTTAAGCAACTGTTCCTAAATCGTGTAATATCTTTAGCAAATCCAACAGAGTCTAAATTTATGGAGTAGCTGTAAGTCCCTCTGAAAGAATACAAAAAAACATACAAAATGTTAATTCTGACAATCTCCTTCCCTTTTTGTAGAATTTGCATGTTGGGGTTTCGTGGGGGGCCCCATAAATAATGTGCTTCTGTCCCACGCAGGAGCTGAACCGATTCCAAAAGCAGAAAATTAAGAGAAACGCTGGGGGAAAGCCACGACGAAGTGAGGGTGATGTGGGTGGGTGTCGGAGGGGGGGAGGCGACAGGGACGACGGAGAAGGAACCCGGGGGAGGACACCCCGCTCTGGCGGTCACCCCAGGAAGACTTCCCGAGAACCACCTTGTCCCAGCACAGACCCGGACGCCAGCCGTCAGATGGGACAGGAGGGCGGGGCCCCGTGGATTCTGCTCCACCTGGACCCCCAGCAGGGATGACGCATCCACGGAGCCACCAGCACCAGGATGGGCGGTGGCGACTTTTCCGTCGTGCCTGCCCGAGCCTCACGGTGCGGTTCCCTGGTGTTAGGTTCTGTCTTTACTAAGAAACACGACACATGCACATAGCTGAGGAACCGGAGTTTTGCTGATTGGATCTCGCGGATGGCGAGCTGGCGGCATCAGTCAGGTCAACAGTGCGGAAAGTGAGCCTCTGTGCTGAGCAAAGCTACGAAAACAGTTGCCCCGTGAGCCCAGCACCGTGTAGGAAGGAACCCCACTCGTTCATCATGTGTTAAGCGTGTGTATTACTGTCCCCACCCCTCCCCTTCCTTCCCTCGTTCTCTCTCCGCCTCCCTTGAAACAGCTCTGCTATAGATTTGGAGAAAATATCCAAATGCAGCTCTGAAACGGATAATTCCCGGGCTTCTGAGACTGCGGACGTTACACAGAACCCAGTCCGTGTGCCGAGCGAGGACACTCAGCGTCACTGGCTCTCTCGTATGCGCGAAAGGGACCTCGTGGGGTGCGCGTCGAATGTGCAGGGCGGTCCCCCGTGCCCGGTGGCTCCAGACCAGGGAGAGAAATGTTAAGGGCCAAGTGCCCCGCTCGCCCCCGCTCCCGCCCACCTGTCCGGGGACCCAGGATGAGCGAGGCCGGATGAGGCCCGGCTCTGGACCCCCTGCCCCTGCCCGTCCTGGCTTGTCCACGATGAGCATCGACTCAGCCCTGGACAGTTTCCCTCAGAGGGGGTTTGGGCTTACCAGAACATGCGGGTTCCAGCCGCCAAAACCAAAGGGGTAACTTCAGGGACTGCGGCTTCCGCCCCGTCGTGAGGGACGACCCCGGCTGTGGAGTGAGGGGAGGGCGGTGCCGGTGGAAGGCCAGGGGCACCTGCGCCCGGATCCAGCTGTTCCTGCCACCGCCTGTCTCGGTGCTCTCCCCACAGCTGCCTCGGGCGCTCGAGCAGTGCACTCCTCTGCGTCCCGGTCTTGGTCGGCACGTGCTGTCTCCAGGGCCGCTCTTGAACACTTCTTCAGACTGCGCCGAGGGCCTTCTCTGAAGTTTGTAAATAAGCCACCTAGAAATTAGAGAACAACTCAGGAGCCACGATTTTGCAAGCCAGGTTTCTCAGTGCCATGGGTGTGGCCCCTTTCCGTGGCTAGGAAGCCGGGAGCACCTCACAGGTAGGGGTCCTTTTGTCCTCTGTCACTTGCTATGGGACCTGCCGATCCGTTCCCCAAGACTAACATTGGGACCGGCTGTGCTTTTCTGAGGCATGGGACGGCGGGGGCTCTGGCCGTCTGAGCGGTTATGGGTTCCACGTGGCCAACCATGCGGATGCTTCCAGAGTCTCGCTGTCTGCTTTCTGAAACACACCCGTTTCTGGAGCAGTCAGGCGTCTCGTGAGGCTTGGCTGTGATCTAGACCTGGGGTGTGGGACACTCGACCCCGCTTTTCACGTCCCTTCTGTGTCTTGTCCTTGTCCCCCTACCCCGCCCACCGTGCCACTCAGGGGGCCCTCCCAGGGCACCTTGGAAGAGGGAAACAGGTGTATGCGGTCCAGCCTCTTCTGTCCATCTCCACCTTTGTGACCGGTGGCTCGCGCTTGGCTTTGCCTCTGGAGGAAGAGCCACCCGGGGGCAGGGGCCACACGCGCAGGTCTGTGGTGCCCGCCACGGTCTGGGTCTGGGTGGACGGGCGGGGGGCCGACTTAAGGATGTGCGAGGGTGCTGTGCCCCGGAACCACGTTCTCCCCAAATCGGCCTTGTGGTGGAAGTGGCGGAGATTCGACCCACAACCGGCAAATTCCTTTTCTATCTTTTGGTGGGTTTAGAATTCAGGCAGGGAGGCGCGGCTGACCCTCCGAAGCCTGATGTCCAGCCTGTGCCGGGAGCTTGAGGACCACAGACAAGCCGGAGTGACCAGCAGCCGCGAAGCCTTCTGCAGACGCGCTGCATCACCCTAATGGGGGGGGGGGGGTCCGCTCCCTGGAGCGCAGACGTGTGGACAGCTGACCGAAACGCTGCCCACCGCCTCTAGAAACTCCACACGTGTCCTGCTGACCGGCGGAGGTCGGTCTGCCACGTTCACGTCCGTGGGGAAGAGGCGTGGGAGCCACGTGTCCTTCTCCAAGCTGAAAACCCCTTGCCTGGGGACGCACGGTACCCATTTCCCATGGAGGGTGTTTCTGGCTGTGAGCTCCGGCTTCCTGGGGGCAGCGCTGTGGGCCTGGGGGCAGGCCTTGAACGCCGCAGGCGTGGTATCAGCCGGGGTGCTGTCCCCACACAGCCCCGGAGCTGGCCGAGCGTGCTTGGGGCTGGAGGAGTGTCCTTCCCGCGTCCCCGGGCAGGGGGCCGCCTGGTGTCTTTCGCGGGGGGCGGCTTCCCCTGCCCCCACCCGGGAAGGTGCTGCCGGAGGAAATTCCCTGCTGAGTCGAACCGCACTGAGCATTGCATGACCTCCTCATCCCGCCCGCCGTCTCCCAGGAGGACCTCTCGCCACGGAAGAACGTTCACCGAGCACGCCCAGCGCTGGGAACCAACCCTACCTGTGGTGTCAACGAGGAGCACCAGGCCCTCGTCCCGTGTGTGACACCACGAGCCCCGGTGGCCTTGGCTCCTGCATGTGGGGCCCAGTGTTTCGCGTCCGCAGCCCTGGGTGAGGTCTGATCCTCGTCTGGACCGGGCCCCACACACCTCTGTGCGGATCCGCATCCGGTGCTGTCGAGAAACGCCGTTTACTCGGGGAGAAGACTCAGGACACATCTCACTTGCCATCAGGAGCCAGCGTCGGAGCCCCAACTACCCGCCAGGGAAGCCGGTTGCTGGCAGGTGGACAGGTGGAGGCTCCCCACCCGCAGGGGCTCCGCGCTGCTGAGCTGAGGACAGGCTTCGCCTCCTCACCCACCTCCCGGGACCTGGCCCAGGACCCGCGCGGGGCCGTGCTCCAGGCCACCGAGTCCTTCGGCTGAGAAGTCGGACCACGTGGCCCCACCGTGTGCCCACTGCACGCACACCTTGCGGAAATTACCGGGAACCGAGGCCGACGTGCGACTCTGCAGGTTCCAAATGGCATCTGGGGTCCTCGCCCTTCGCTTGGTTCAGAACTCGGGAGGGAGGCTGATGATGTTCAGGAGGCCGCCTCGGCCAAAACGCTGCCTACCCAGGGCCTCTGCTCTTGGCCTGGATGTCCTTGGCCGGGGACCCTGTGTTTACAAGCCGCGCAGCCTTTCTGAGATCAGGATGGGACGTTTAATGGGTTCTAAGGAGCAGCCACACCCTCACCAGCGACACGGCATTCACATTTCTGATGCACTAGGGGTCTCTGAATGGAACATCTCAGACTCACCGCTCCGCCGAAAGGCCCACGCGAGAGCAGGAAGGTAGGATTTGCTAAAATCAAAGCCCCTCTCCCTGCGACCTCTCGTGAAGGGCCGACCTGTGGGACCGGAGCACAGCAGACACTCTGCGAGGCAAAGTGGGGAGAAGCCTCGTCCCCGATGATCCGGCCACACGGTTGATCTGTTCTGAGAGCCCGTGAACCGCAGCTCTGCGCCAGAAGGGGAGTGGCCTCGAGAACTTTCTGGAAAGACTCCTAAGTTTTATTTTTTTATTTTTTTTTAATGTTTGTTTATTTTTGAGGCAGAGAGTGAGACAGACCATGGGCAGGGGAGGGGCAGACACAGAATCCGAAGCAGGCTCCAGGCTCCGAGCCGTCAGCACAGAGCCCGACGCGGGGCTCGAACCCACGAGCCGTGAGATCATGACCTGAGTCGAAGTCGGACGCTCAACCGATTGAACACCCCAGGTGCCCCTACCCCCAATGTGGGGCTCGAATTCACAACCCAAGGTCACGCATTGCCTGCCTTATCAGCTGAGGCGGTGCCCTGGACTGAGCTTTGACTGTGCCCGGAGAATCGACCGGCTGTCACTAACAGTTCTGGTCGGGCTCCTTGGGGACAGATGTAGTGTCTGAAGAGTAGGTTCAAGATGTGCCACAGGGTCAGCCTCGGGTGCTGGATGGCACGGGCGTCCCCAGCGCTGGCAGCTGCCCCGAGGCCTGGGAGGGGGTCCTTCTTCCATCCCGTGAGGGAGGGCAGCACGGGGACCTGGGGTCACCCAGCCCCGCGGGCCTGCTGTGTTTGGAGAGGGCAGAAATGGTCGCCGCAGGAGAAGCTGAGTTCGTCGGAAGCTTAATTGTTTGAGCCAAGAACTGAACTGGCTGCACTGTCCCCTGAGGCCCCCTGGTGCTGGGGGAAGGCGGCCCGTCCGCGGAGAAGCCCTCTGCACCAAGGCGGTGCGTGAGCAGGCTCTCGGCCGTGGACGTCACCCTCTAGCACAGCCCCCCTGCGGGGACAGCGTCCTGTCCCAGCTCCACACTGTGCGTGCCGTCCCCGGCTCGTGTCCGGCGGTCCACGCCCATGGGACAGTCGAGCCACAAGGGGGTAGAAACCACAGGTGTCCAGGCCGCCTTCTCCCGGAGGGGACGGGAGGCCACGAGGCCGAGCCAGGCGCGGGGCGCCCGGTGCACGGGGCATTTAGGGATGTGGGTGTGGAGTCAGGTGGGCTCGTGTCCCAGCAGACGGTTAGACGGTTGACGGCCGAGCGGCTCCCGGACAGCACTCTTTGTCCGTGTGGACAGATATCCCCTGCGGCCGGGAGGTGGCGGGGCCCCGGGGGGGGGGAGGCCTCCCGTTTGCGGAGGACCCCCCCTTCCCCACTCTCAGGCAGATCCAAGAACGCGCTTCGTTCACACCCGTGGGATCGGCAGCGGCCTGCGGGGGTGCGCGGGGGTGCACAGTTCTCCGTGAGACGTTGACCGTGTCCTGAACTCCATCTCAGAGGTGGTTTCCGCTTCGCGGGCTGCACGGGGCCGGCCTCACCTGCGACGGCCGCCGGTTCCCACGGCCGTGTGGGGCTGGACCGCGTGGGCACCTGCTCTGCTTGGCGGGCTGCTTCGTGCCTCTCTGCCCTTCCTGGAGAAAACCTTCACTTGCAAGCACACGTCTTCAAGCGCTTCCGAGTCTTGCCTGGGGCGCGGCCTTCCTCTTACCCTCCGTGTCCTGCCCCTGCCCAGGTATCTGGCTCCCCCACCAGCGGCAGCGGCCGGGTAAGCCGCGCACGCAGTCCGGGCTGTGCTCTGTCGTCCCGGGCGAGTTTACATCCCACACCAGGGCCCTGTGCTGTGTGGCTTTAGCACTGGGACTTTGTCTGTCCGCCCACCCTCACTTGCGCTCCTCTCTTCGTTCGCGAGTTGCTGACTGATTTCTTCAGGGCTACACGGCGCTGTGCCTTCTGAGAGCGAAGGTTGTTCCCAGTTTATACCGAACGCTCATCTGGGCCACGGTAGCAGGTGCACGGGAAGAAGGCGAGGCCGGTTTGCTTGAGTCCATCCGGTGGCACATCAAGGACTTTCGTGTTAAGATTTACTTTTGCTCTGAGATGTTAATTGTGTGGTTTAATAATGATTTCTATTAATTAGGCCATTACTTTTCTGAACCTAAGCTCTGGGGCAAT